>NC_062553.1:7848990-8126490 GCF_016906955.1 Phacochoerus africanus | reverse complement strand
TGTTATGTACAAATGACTGACTGCACTAGGCACAGTGATAAAAGCATGATGTATCTGCAGTTCTCTTTAGTCATCCTAAAAAGGCTCTGAGGTGGGTTTCCATTTCTATCTTCATTTTATAAGAAAAGTGATAATGAGGCAGGAAGTGCATGGGCTCCAGGATAGGCATTTACAACTGTCCTCTTATTTACACCTCTTAAGGCAGGAGATAGGTGGCTCTGGGATAGACATTTACAGCCAGCCACCTGTCCATACTTCAAGATAGAAACAACAACAGACACAAGGCAAATAACTGGTACTTGTCTTCTGCGAACTGTTAAACTATAGTAATGACAGGATCAAAAGAGGGGCTGAGCCCTGCTTGGCCAAAAGACCAAGAGGTCATGCATGCCCCATCCCCATCCTCAGGGTCAGGAAGACCCCAACAAACATGTGCAGAGACCTCTCTGGGTCAGGAAGGGCGGGGGTGCCAGACCATAATAGGTCTAAACAACCTTCCTATCATGCTTTGCTGCAGAATCCATCTTGGCCAAAAGATGCACACACAGACTGGGGAGGGCCCTGGGTCTGGTCAGCTGTAAAAGATAAAACAAGATAATTGGACAAAGGAAGACAAAGACCTAGAAGAACCACCCCATATAAGTGGTTTAAATTACCTCTCTGGTACCTCCTCATTCAGGGGGACGCCCACGCCCACACTCCTTTGGGTGTGAGTCACTGCTTTGCTTCTGCCTTAGATAAATAGACAAATTCTCCGTGTGCTCTCTCACGTGTCGTACTGTGTTTCTAGCAGTAAACTTTGTACATGTTTTTACAGTCTTTGTCTCCTTGAAATATTCTTGTTTTCAGCAGGGGGCAAGAATCAGGGCAATTCTGCTTTTAGCTTCTAGCTGGTCTAGTGGCTGGGATTCCTGGTTTTCAACCAGGCAGCCCCAGTTCACTTCTTAAGCAAAGAATTAAGATCTCACCACAAGTTGTTACTCACTGCTGTCTCTCTGAGATCAATAAGATCACTTGCAGTTTAAATTTACTAAAATTCTGGAGTTGTATGATTCTGTATCCAGTTCTGTAGGTGTGTGTGTCTATGCGTATGTGTGTTGAGCGCATGTTTCATTTAAAGAAATTAATCAAAATATGCTTAAACCCAAATTTCTCAAATATGTCTATACATCTCTTTTAAAATCATGCAATTATTTTTAGATCATTTTGTTTATACAAAATCAGCTTCATAAACTTCTGTGGAGGTATGTTGGCTCCCTGATCAAGTCAAAATCCATCAGGCAATGATCAGCACTAAGTTTTACTGTAAAACAATTGTGATTTTACTGGCTGTATTGTGTCTTATTTGGTGTTTTGGTGCTCTTAGAGTGGAGTCAAATTCACTTCTCAAAGACTACTCAAAGCATTAGCCAGAATAGTTTTTGTTAAAAATATGAAGACTTAGTAGATGTACAGAAATAATTAATTTTAAATCGTTTCTTAATACGATTGGTGACTATAATTATTTAAGTTATTATAAAATAAATGGACTCAATGAAAAAGCACTATTTGGCATTCCATAAATGAATTCATATTTGGGGAGTTCTGGTTCATTGCTCTAATATGCTTAGTTTAAATACTTTTATATGTACCAGAGAATATAACCATCCATGATTAAAAAATAAATCGATAAATGAATACAGCATCATCTAGTTTAGTCTGAAAATATTACTTTAATATATTCTGTTTAAGGTGTAAGCTTTAAAAACATCCTTTTTTATTTATGTTTCTAGTCTTGGAAGGCTCACTTTAGAAGCTATTAATCATGTTAATTAAGTGATACAATGCTACAAAGCAAACGCACTTGAAATTGTAAATAACCAAGTAGATAATCATTAACTATATAATGAAAGTTAAGTATTTTTGCAAATATATGATACAATTTAAAAGTGAAACAAAAATGTGTGTTAAGAGGGGGAAATGAATGTTTGCCTTTTTCTCTGTTGGGAATATCACACCCAGTTGGAAAAGTGGCCTTTCCTTCTAAGACTCTGAGAAAACATCATTAGGAATTAGAGGTTCATTATCTTGTCTCGCTCTGTGTTATCAGCAGAGGCAAAATATTCTGTGGACTTAAGTTTGACTCAGGAGAGAAATGGACTTGTGCCAAGCTTTTGACTCCCACTGGCTCTGGTACCTTTTCATGAATTTCTTGCAAATTTAAAGACTTCAGTTTCTTCAGGTATAAATTTGGAATATTAATAAAGCCATTTCTTCTTTTCCCAATACATTTTTTTTCATTTTTAAAGGTTTTATTGAAGTATAGTTGATTTACAATATTGTGATAATTTATGCTATAAAACCTTTTATTACAGAATTGGTGCAAAGTGATGGGTTCCAGAGATAGTTCATCCTGACCAACCATTGCAACCATACCTATGTCATGTCGTAGGATGGCTGGATCCAGCCAATTCCACGTAAAACAGAGTACTAAAGACATATATGCACATTTCTGTTCTCTTTCTCCTCTTTTCATAATCTCTAAGCATTCCTCTTTCATTAAGATCATTTTCTTAGAAAATGTCTTTCTGTTATCATATTAGTCATGCTAATTAAAGCAATGTTTTCTCCAAAGTCATCTCTGCTTCAGCAGACAGTCTTTTGAGTTAATTCTACATAGATGATTTGCATTATCATTAATTTAGGAAGTAAAAGCAAATTTTAGTGCAAATTAAGAAGATAGACTACCTTTAAACAAATAAGCATTTTTATCTAAAATATGTCTACTATTTTTATTATTCTTCCAACCCATTCCACATTGGGTATTAGATAGAATTTTCTTATTTAGTTTTTAGAGATTTAAAACTGAAGCTTAAAGAATTTGAATATGTTTTTCAAGGTTAAATAGGTAGTGAGCCAGGATTTTGTCAGAGATGGAATTTGAATCCAAGTTGAGCAGAATCCAACTTTTTAACCATTACAGTATTTAAAAAAAAAAAATCTTAAAACCATTTGATGACTTCCTATCATGGCGCAGCAGAAATGAATCCCACTAGGAACCATGAGGTTGCAGGCTTCACCCTGGGCTTTGCTCAGTGGGTTAAAGATCCAGCGTTGCTATGAGCTATGGTGTAGGTTGCAGATGTGGCTTGGATCTGGCATTGCTGTGGCTGTGGTGTAGGCCAGCAGCTGTAGCTCTGATTATATCCCTAGCCTGGGAACCTCCATGTGCCATGGGAGTGGCCCTAAAAAGCACACACAGATAAAAAATCATTTGAAAATCTCAGTGTTCTTTATGTGATGGTATGTAAAATAAACATCTCATATCCCCTTGACAAAAATAATATTACATCATCTGGATTGATTTGCTATAATTTCCACAGTATACTATTTGCTCCAAATGCATACCTATCAAAGGGTGCACTTGATTCTTTATCTTTTTTTTTAAAGTTATTTGTTGACTATTTAGAGGGATAATATAGTCAATGAGCAGAATCAAGTCTGGAGTAAGAGAAACTTGTCTCCTGGCTCCAACACTTACTTGCTTTGTGAACTTTGTGAAATTATGTAACCCATTTCAACCTCGCTACAGCGGAAAATTTACTATCCTAACAAATGTAGTTTCACTGTTAAGCACTGGAGTCCAAAAAAATAAAAATAAAGTAAAAGCTTTCATGAAGAGAATCATTTAATGAGGAAGATATCTAATAATTTTTTAAAATGCATTGATGCAAGAAACAAGAATAACCAGGGCTGTAAAGTGGCTCCATTGGCATGAAAACAACAACATATAATGTCTGCTGATCCCTATAGAATACACACACTCACCATGGCCAGTTTCAAGCTGCCAAGTTGCCCACAAATTCTCTGAATTTTTTAGGATCTGCCCTTATGATCTTGTGGAAGCAGCTTCCTATCATCACTGGGTGTTCAGTAGGAGGGTTTTCCTATCTAGACCCTTCCATAAATTAAACGATTAACTTAGCACATGTACATTGCCTAATGTAATTTTTTACACAATACATTTCAGTAAGCACCAGTGCCTTTTTATTCTATGAGTCTACTTAAGATATTCTTTGCCTCTTTAATAAATGTAAGATCTATGTGAGGGTTAAAGGCTGGAAAATTTTTTCTGTCTGTATTGGGAGCCTTTTACAAACCCTGGTTTAAATTACATGAAAAGCATTTGTATTTGTGCTTGAGAGTCAGAATATGTAAGAAATAAAAGGCAAAAAGGTTTTTATAAGTCCCAGGAGCAAAGAATAATGTACATGCTATGATCGATAGATGGGATAAAATGGTCATCTATAGGGCATTAATTTCCTCCTAGCATTCATGGTCCTCTCTGGAGAGTAGATAAAATCAACATTTTTCCAGCCCTTTGTGTTGAAACTTTCATTTATCTTTTTCCATCCTAACTTTTATTTTTCCATTTCTCTTTTCTAATATCCTTTTCAAATTCATTATAATGTCATTCTTACTCCATATTTCCCTTGGCTTTCCATCAGACTCTTTTTTTTTTTCCTTTTATCTTAAATCATTACTATTCCTTCTTGTTCTTCATTGCCTTTGTTCTACTAATTTAATTGTACTGTATTTAGCAATTCTCTAGCTTCTGCTTTAACTCTAGTTTGCAGGCAGTATCTGGGATATAATTTTCATATAAGAAAATGCATATATCAGAGTTCCCGTCAATGGCTCATTGGAAACAAATCTGACTAGTATCCATGAGGACACAAGTTTGATCCCTGACCTTGCTCAGTGGACTAAGAATCCAGCATTGCCACGAGCTGTGGTGTAGGTCACAGACATGAGTCAAATCTGGCGTTGCTGTGGCTGTGACATAGGCTGGAAGCTATCGCTCTGACTTGACCCCTAGCCTAGGAACCTCCATATGCTGTGGGTGAGACCCTAAAAAAAAAAAGACCAAAAAAGATAAAATGCATAGATCTTAGGAATATAGCTTTATGTACACTGACATAAATATGTCCATGTAACAACCACCTTAATTAAGGTAAATACATATTTTTCACCCCAGACTGTTCCCTCACTTTCTTTTCAGGTGATTCTGTGACCCAAGGCAATTATTATCCTGCTGTCTATCACCATAGGTAAGTTTAGCCTACTCTTGGATTCCACATAAATATAATTACGTATATGTCTTCTTTTGTGCCTGACTTTTAAAAATTAAATGTAGTACTTTTCAGATAATTAATCTTGTGGCTTTTATCAACAATTTATTCTATAATTGCTAAGTAATACATCATTGTATGAATATATTGTAATTTATTTATGTATTCTCTTGTCGATATTCATTTATGTTGTTTTCAGTTTGGGCCACTGATGCATAATGCTTCCATGAACATCTTTGGTCTTATGTAGGATATACAATTATATATATATATGTGTGTGTGTGTGTGTGCATATATATATATATATCTCCAGGTAAAAATGATGGATCTAGAGACCAGATGGAAGAACTTGGTCAACCATTTTCCAAAATGGCTGTGACATTTTAACTCCTACAAGCAATGTATGTGTCAATTACCCCACACCCTTACCACATTTGCTGTTTTTTGGCTTTTTAATTTTAACCAAGCCAACGGATATCCAACACCATTTTTAAATTGAAATTTCCTGAAGCTGTATGATATTAAGCCTGCTTTCATATTCTTTTTAATTTTCATATATCTTCTTTTGTGCAGGTTCATTTTTCACATTTTTAAATGGGTTGCTTGCATTTTTATTATTTGTTTGTAGAAACACTTTATATATTTGAGGTAAGAGTTCCTTACCAGATATATGTATTGTGAATACATTTCACCAATCTTTTTTCTGTCTTTTTCATTTGCCCACTAAGTCTTTTTAAGAGCAGAGTTTTTACATTTGACTGAGTTTAAAGAGTAGGAGAATGAATGAATATATATCATATATATGCATTTGATGAGTAGGTAGGCAAATAATAGGTAGATAGATAAATTGTTCTTTGTGTCTTAGGAAATTCATACCTTAGGATATATCTAAGATATAATCTGTGTCATGTGGAAATTCTGTGGAAGAGAGAATACAATAGAATTAGAATTTCAAAAATTTTTTGAGATTAACATCTATTAAAGAAAGTGGATAGAAGCAATATTAGGCAATAATTATCAGATCTACATCTTATCAAATTGAAATGCAGATCTGGTAATCTGCCAACTCAACAAGTTCTAGACAAAGATCATCAGTTAATGGAGTCTTTCACTGTACAGACGAGAGTACACTTGCTCCATAGTTTTGATCCAAACAATACAAGCTGTACAGGTATAGACTGTATCAAATCTGCTGTAGCTCACGCCATGCCATGTATATCCATGCAATGTATAAACCCTTGGGGAGAGGCCCCTTTGATGTTCCTATTGGCCCTGCTTCCTGAGAAGAGACTTAAATTGAGAAGGTTAGTGGGACACAGTCCAGCCTTATACATTTTCTTCAGCTGATTTGGGGCTGTGATTGATGTTCATCAACTTCTTCCACTGCCATTATAAATCCCCTTTTGCCCTAAACTCTCTTGTTTGCAAATCCCCGTGATATTTGTTAATGTCATTCAAACAGTCATTCCCGGTGGCAAGAACTTAGTTATAATACTTATCCCAGGCCAGGTTTTTCAAACGTGTCCATTCTCAATGATGACCCTTATTCTTATTTTTTGGATCCTGGACCCTGAGAATACAAAGTATGTATTGGAAGCTGTAGTTATGGTTGAATGGAATCCTTTTTGTGTCTTCTCACCACTGTTTTGAAAGTCCAAGTCTAGGTATGAATATAATTCTATCCATTGCAGGCACTTAATGAACTAACTGATATGTCAGTGAACCTTGGGCTTTTTCTCCTTTATCAGCTCTTGTGCAGGAACATAATGTAGCTGAAAGTAAAGAGAAGGATGCTGGTAAAACCATGTGGGGAATAGGGAGACCTATTAAACATGATAGCATATTCATGAAGCTTGCTTTTGTCCTCTGACCATGGCTGGGCTATGTTCCTATATACTATTTCTGCCCTATTATTGATAGCTGCTGAGCTGCACCACATTTTCGCTTTGTGGGTATGATAGGACAAAACTCCTGGGAAGATACAGATGGGCAGTTCTGAATACATCATTACTTAGTATCCTATAGTCATGCCTTCCATCTCTACCAGGACCCACCAGCATGCGAGGGACTGTTTACCAAAACGTATGCCTTTCTTCAAAGTGTAAAGCATAGCTTTGCTCCAGATAAATGAATCTCCATTGTTATTCTCCCACAGGGAAAATCTGGAGTTCTAGAAGTTTTTTGAGTGTGGTTTTAGAGGTCAGGTCAATAATCCATTTTGAATTACTATTTTCTGAATCATGGTAGGCGGGATTTCATTTTCCTGCTGTTGTTTTCCATGTAGATATCATCTTATTCCAGAAACATTTGCCTTACCATAGTTTTCTCTTTCTCACTGAAATAACTTGGTATCTTTGTCAAAATCAGTTGACTGCATGTGTATGGGTCAGCCAGAACCCCTTGCACTGTTCCACTGATTCATTAGTTATCCTTAAGACAATAGCACATTTTCTTGAGTACTGCAGTTTCACAGGAAGTGTTAAAAATCAGGAAGCAAGAGTCCAGCAACACGTTTCTTTCTTTTTGAGATTTCTTTGGCTGTGCTCAGACCTTTGCATTTCCATATAAATATATGTTCAATATTGTTTTATTTTCTGTAACTTTATTCAAATCACCTATGTGTCTTAAGTCAATTACTTATTTATTCTTTTTTTAAAAATTTTTATTGAAGTGTAGTTTATGTGCAATGTTGTGTTAATTTCTGTAATACCCCAAAGTGATTCAGTTATACATATATACATTATTAATTTAAAATATTATTTTAGAGTTTCTGCTACGGCATAGTGGGATCTGTGGCATGTCTGCAGTGCTAGGATTCCTATTCAATTCCTAGCCTGGCACAGTGGGTTAAAAAAAAGGACCTAGCATTGCCATAGCTGCAGTGTAGTTACAACTGTGTTTCAGATCTGATCCCTGGCCCAGGAACTCAGTATGCTGTGGGATGGTCAAAAAAAGAAAAAAAAAAGTATATATATTATTTTAAAAGCACTAAAATGCATAAAGAAAAAGTAATTAAATCACTTATAATTTTCCAACTCAGAGAGATAACCATTATTATCACAATGGTTTATAATGTTGGTAAGGTCATACATACACACATACAAAATGTTATGTATTAACTTACTGCTTAAATCATGAGAAAACACTCCCCTTAAAAAAAAAAAGCAACAACAAATACAACAAAAAAGTTAAGGATCAATTCCCCGTTAAGATCTTCCTCAGCTAACTGAGAGCACACACTTTTCAGGGTCACCCACATCCAGGGACTGAGCAAAGCCCTAGGCATTTGGCCCAACACAGAACAATTCAGAGCTGCTGACCCCACTCCAGAGCACTTTAATGAGCTGGCTGATACTTCCTACTTACCTTGTGTCTACTTTCAAAGGCGGCAACCTGCCATGACCACCTTGACCTCCTTTACAAACATATGGATGAACATACAAAATACAATCCCTAACTCCAAAGATAACCACTGTTGGCAATCCCTGTGCCTCATTGCATATTGCCACCACACACACACACACACACACACACACACACACACACACACACACACACACACAGGAAATATATGGTGTTTGTTATGGACCAGGTGTTTGTGCATTACCTCCCCACAGATTCATAGGTTGAAATCTTTTTTTTTTTTTTTGTCTTTTGTCTTTTTAGGGCTGCATCTGTGGCATGTGGAGGTTTCCAGGCTAGGGGTCTAATCAGAGCTGTTGCTGCCGACCTACGCCAGAGCCACAGCAATGTGGGATCTGTGCCGCCTCTGCAACCTACAGCTCACAGCAATGCCGGATCCTTAACCCACTGAGCAAGGCCAGGGGTCAAACCCGCAACCGCATGGTTCCTAGTCGGATTTGTTTCCACTGCACCACAACGGGAACTCCCATAGGTTGAAATTTTAATTGCCCAAGAATGACAATAGACCTTAAGAGGTGGGGCCTCTGGGAGCTGATTAAGTTATGAGATCAGAGCCCTCGTGGCCTCATAGGATTTGTGCCTGCGTAAAAGAGACCCAGAGAACTCTTTCCCCCATCTGCCAGGTGAGGACACCGTGCCAAGACTGCCGTCTATGTACCAGGAAGAATCAGATACCCAATCTTAATCTTGGACTTTCAGCCTCCAGAATTGTGAGAAATAAATGTGTGTTGTTTATGCCATCCAGTCTATGATAATTTGTTATAGCAGCCAGAACTGAAGCAGGTCATTTTATTTTTATAAGTTTTACATAAATTACATTGTATGTATTTATCACTGGAAAACATTCTCATTTTTTATATTTTCTCTCAAAAGTAATCTTAGAGACTTATTCATGTCTGTATACATAGACCTACCTCAACATTTTAAGTCCATATTTACATACTTTTGATAGAAGACAGTCTATTTAGATATTTCTTCATCGATAGGATTTTACCTTGTTTCCAATTTTTACATATTAACCAACGTATCTTTGCACATGTCTCCATCTGCAGAGATGTAATTACCCCCTAAGTAGCTACTAAGAAATAGAATTACAGGGTCAGAATGAAAGTCTTGCTGTTAGCATGTGTGTTCCAGCATGGTTGTAGGAATTTTGACTTGTAAGAAGGGACTATGATTTACACTCTCCCTATGTACTCTCGCCCACGCTTGATGTGTTCAAGTGCATTTTGCTGTTTTTATCTTATAAATTTACTGCTAATGTCTTCTTTAAAATATTTATTGGGATCCATTTATCTTTCAATATTTTCTTTTCCTGCTTTTATTTCAGTGCTGTCACCCACACTTGACAACTTACATAATGCCTTCACATCTATAATCTCATTTTATCCTCACAGCAGTTCTATAACGTAGGCAGAGTAGCAATTTTTGTTAATGAAGTTTGAGAGAAAAGATTTCAATATAAATGTTCAGCTATAATATAATAACACGTAAATACACTTAGAAGTGAAGTTCCTCAGTATTTATGTATATTTAATGTTTTCACATTTTGTTTTGCTATTTCCTGCACACAACATTTCTTATTTCTAAACTGGCTGTATCCACTGCTTAGAAGAGCAATGTCTTAATTCAAGGACGATGGAGAGGTTTTCTTCATTTTAAATATCGGGCAGATTTCCCTCTGAGAAACTTGTCTTCTTTGTGTGCACGTGTGTGTGTGTGCGTGCATGTGCGCTCAATATTAATTGTTTTCACAGTTCCCTAAATTGAGAACCCCAAATCATTTGCTGGTGTTATTCCTTAAATCAGTAAAATATCATCTGTTTAAATGTTATCTAAAAACTTCTGAGACTTTAATTAAATTTTTATTCTTTACTTGCTGCAACAGAAATGGAATTTTTCATAGATAAAATATACATATAAACTTGACCCTGAAAGTAGCAGATCAAGGAGGGTAATGCAATTTTTATTATTGGAAACCAATAGATGAGATGTGACAATAGATTGCAAAATACAGTTTATGACACCATCCTTAATGTTCAAACGAATTAGACTTTTGGAAAGTTTGGTGCTGTCTTAAACAAAGGCTGATTGAATATCTGATAGAATCTACAAATATGGCCACATCAAATCCCACATTCCCAATGTTATTTTTTTCACTGGACTTTAGGCAGCTCCACTATCTGATTTTTATAATCATTATACCTCTTTTTTTTTAGTTGAATTATGAATTTTAGCACTCATTTCTTTGTTAGTTCTTTCATACTGTTTCTTTATCCTTGTGTTTCTAAGATTTTCATAGCTCAGTTCAGTTACTCTATGTTGTCTTACTACCAACCCAAGAGTATCAGAATCCTCTGATCCACCATCAGAATGACCTTGGAATATGCTCTGCTTTTTTGAACGAGGGCTAGTAAGCAAACAGAACAGGATATCAGCACCTTCAGGTCCTGTTGTGTTTTTGCCCTTGCATATTAGTCAAAGTTCTCTGGAAAATATAACTAATAGAACATATAGATAGAGATTAGAATAGAGCTAGAGATACAGAGAGAGAGAGAGAGTGATTTCAAGATATTAACTCATGTAATTATGGGGAGAGTGAATCCCTAATTCATAGGGCAGGCCAGCAGGCAGAAAACTCAAGCAGGGTGTCTATGTTTCAGTCTTACTGAGACAGAAATTATGCTTTAGGAAGCCTCAGTCTTTGTTTTAAGAGTTTCAACCAATTAGAAGAGGCCTGCCCACATTTTGAAGGATAATCTACTTTCCTCAGCATCTGCTGATGTAAATGTTAGTCACATCTGAAGAAAAAAAAACTTTATAGCAGTATTTAGACTTGTGCTTGGCCAAACTGACCACCATAGTCTAGACAAGTTTACACACAAAATTAGCCATGACACCCCACAATATGACTCAAGACTTAGGATTTCAGGGCAAAAAGAAAAGAATCAGAAGCAAAAACAAAAGAAAAGAAATACAAAGTCCAGAAGCATAGTCACACAAACATGGAAATATAATATTTTAATTATCTTAATTTTTTGTACTTACAATTTTTCAGGGATTCATGTATCTATTTGCATGCCATTTCTTCCTTAACTTCATCAATTTTTATAAAACACTAAAAAACTAGTATGATTGCTAGACTTTCAGCACAAGGAGGTGAAGATTATATAAGTTAAAAAATGTATTGGTGATCATGGAGCTGACAAATGTATGATCAAAAGAATGGGGAACTTTGGGAGTTCCCTTCGTGGATCAGCAGTTAACAAACCCAACTAATATCCGTGAGGATGTGGGTTCGATCCTTGGCCTCACCCAGTGGGTTAAGGATCCAGCATTTCTGTGGCTGTGGTGTAGGCTAGCAGCTATAGCTCGATTCAACCCCTAGCCTGGGAACTTCCATATACCACAGGTGCGGCCCTGAAAAGCCAAAAAAAAATTAAAAATGGTTAAGTTTTGCCTAATTCTCAGACAGTCTTTCTGAGTCAGGCTGCCCTGGGGAAGAGCCCCTTGGGTTTTCAGTGGCCCAGCTAGCTACTCCAGACCTCAGGGGGTGCTTCACTCTTGCGGAACAGCTGCAAAGGACTGCCAGCTCTGTGAAGGACCCCCTGCAGCCCAGAAAAGCTACAACAAGCCTGGCCGGGCCGTGAAAAGATCTGCCTAATTCTCGAACAGTCCTTCCGAGTTGGGATACCCTGGGGAAGAGCCTCTTGGGTTCTCAGTGATCCAGATAGCTGCTCCAGTCCATGGGGGGTGCTGCACTCCTGAGGAATATCTGCCCTGGCCAGACTCACTAAAAAGAGGAGAGAAAGAACTCAAATAACCAAAATTATAAATGAAAAAGGAGAAATCACAACGGATACAGCAGAAATACAAAAAACCATAAGAGAATACTATGAACAACTATATGGCAACAAGTTTGACAATCTGGAAGAAATGGACAATTTTCTAGAATCTTACAGCCTGCCAAAACTGAATCAAGTAGAAACAGACCAACTGAACAGACCGATCACTAGAAATGAAATTGAAGAGGTCATAAAAACACTCCCTACAAATAAAAGTCCAGGACCAGATGGCTTCACAGGCGAATTCTACCAAATATATAAAGAGGATCTGGTGCCCATCCTCCTTAAACTCTTTCAAAAGGTTGAAGAAGAAGGAATACTCCCAAAGACATTCTATGATGCCACCATTACCCTCATTCCAAAACCAGACAGAGATACCACCAAAAAAGAAAACTATCGCCCAATATCATTGATAAATATAGATGCAAAAATTCTCAACAAAATCTTAGCCAACCGAATCCAACAACATACCAAAAAAATTATACACCATGACCAGGTAGGGTTCATCCCAGGTTCACAAGGATGGTTCAACATACGCAAATCAATCAACGTCATACACCACATTAACAAAAAAAAAGTCAAAAATCATATGATCATCTCAATAGACGCAGAAAAAGCCTTTGACAAAGTCCAACATCCATTCATGATCAAGACCCTTGCCAAAGTGGGTATAGAGGGAACATTCCTGAATATAATCAAAGCCATTTATGATAAACCCACAGCAAATATAATACTCAATGGGGAAAAACTGAAAGCCTTTTCACTCAAATCTGGAACAAGACAGGGATGCCCACTCTCACCACTGCTCTTCAACATAGTTTTGGAAGTCCTAGCCACAGCAATTAGACAAACACAAGAAATAAAAGGCATCCATATAGGAAGAGAAGAGATAAAACTGTCACTGTATGCAGACGACATGATACTATACATAGAAAACCCTAAGGACTCAACCCCAAAACTGCTTGAACTGATTTAAATTCAGCAATGTACCAGGATATAAGATGAACATTCAGAAGTCAGTCGCATTTCTGTATACCAGCAATGAAATATTAGAAAAGGAATACAAAAATACCTTTTAAAATTGCACCTCACAAAATCAAATACCTCGGAATACACCTGACCAAGGAGGTAAAGGACCTATATGCCGAGAACTATAAAACTTTAATCAAAGAAATCAAAGAAGATGTAAAGAAATGGAAAGATATTCCATGTTCCTGGATTGGAAAAGTCAATATTGTAAAAATGGCCATACTACCCAAAGCAATCTACAGATTCAATGCAATCCCTATCAAGTTACCCATGACATTTTTCACAGAACTAGAACAAACAATCCAAACATTTATATGGAACCACAAAAGACCCAGAATCGCCAAAGCAATCCTGAGAAACAAAAACCAAGCAGGAGGCATAACTCTCCCAGACTTCAAGAAATACTACAAAGCCACAGTCATCAAAACAGTGTGGTACTGGTATCAAAACAGACAGACAGAACAATGGAACAGAATAGAGAATCCAGAAATAAACCCTGACACCTATGGTCAATTAATCTTTGACAAGGGAGGCAAGAACATCAAATGGGAAAAAGAAAGTCTATTCAGCAAGCATTGCTGGGAAACCTGGACAGCTGCATGCAAAGCAATGAAACTAGAACACACCCTAACACCATGCATCAAAATATACTCAAAATGGCTGAAAGACTTAAATATACGACAGGACACCATCAAACTCCTAGAAGAAAACATAGGCAAAACACTCTTTGACATCAACATCATGAATATTTTCTCAGGTCAGTCTCCCAAAGCAATCGAAATTAGAGCAAAAATAAACCCATGGGACCTCATCAAACTGAAAAGCTTTTGCACAGCAAAGGAAACCCAAAAGAAAACAAAAAGACAACTTACAGAATGGGAGAAAACAGTTTCAAATGATGCAACTGACAAGGGCTTAATCTCTAGATTATATAAGCAACTTATACAACCCAACAGCAAAAAAGCCAATCAACCAATGGAAAAATGGGCAAAAGACCTGAATAGACATTTCTCCAAAGAAGATATACAGATGGCCAGCAAACACATGAAAAAATGCTCAACATCGCTGATTATAAGAGAAATGCAAATCAAAACTACCATGAGATACCACCTCACACCAGTCAGAATGGCCATCATTAGTAAATCCACAAATAACAAGTGCTGGAGGGGTTGTGGAGAAAAGGCAACCCTCCTACACTGTCGGTGGGAATGTAAACTGGTACAGCCACTATGGAGAACAGTTTGGAGATACCTTAGAAATCTATACATAGAACTTCCATATGACCCCGCAATCCCACTCTTGGACATCTATCTGGACAAAACTGTACTTAAAAGAGACACATGCACCCACATGTTCATTGCAGCACTATTCACAATAGCCAGGACATGGAAACAACCCAAATGTCCATCGACAGATGACTGGATTCAGAAGAGGTGGTATATATGCACAATGGAATACTACTCAGCCATAAAAAAGAACGACATAATGCCATTTGCAGCAACACGGATGGAACTAGAGAATCTCATCCTGAGTGAAATGAGCCAGAAAGACAAAGACAAATACCATACAATATCACTTATTACTGGAATCTAATATCCAGCACAAATGAACATCTCCTCAGAAAAGAAGATCATGGACTTGGAGAAGAGACTTGTGGCTACCTGATGGGAGAGGAAGGGAGTAGGAGGGATTGGGAGCTTGGGATTATCAGATACAACTTAGAATAGATTTACAAGGAGATCCTGCTGAGTACCATTGAGAACTATGTCTAGATACTCATGTTGCAACAGAACAAAGGGTGGGGAAAAAAAAATGTAAATGTAATGTATACATGTAAGGATAACTTGATCTCCTTGCTGTACAGTGGGAAATTAAAATAAATAAAATAAAATAAAATAAAATTTAAAAAAATAAAATAAAATCACAATATTAAGAAACTTAAAAAAAATGGTGAAGTTTGACTTGACATGACGTCCTGGCTAAGGAAATTTAACGCCTTTAATTTGTGAAAGCATAACAGGCAGAAGAACTATAGGCTATTTGTAAAGTGTTAATTGCAATGGAATATATAATGGTCACAGAGGGAAGAGAAAAGCAGAGGGATTGTTTTGCAGTAAAGATGAGATTAGAATTCATATATTTCCTCACCTATACTTGCTGTGATGGGGATTCTGAAATAGGCGAACTGGGTTGGTTGAGTAGGAACTGTGAAATCACGGTAGGAGAGCAGCATCTTTATTTATGGGATATGATCCAGATGAGAGATGGTGGACGTAGGAGGTTGAAGAGGCATAAAGAAAAAGGTGTTTGGAAGACGTAAAGAAATGGAGAAGCCTGGTGATGTCTGAGTTAGCTATCTGTATATCGACAAGTCTGAATGGTGGTGGAAATAGTGGTGGTGAGGAAGACGATGGTGAGTGCCGTCAGGGTCTTCAACAAATGGAAGGAAAGGACAGTATGCTTCATACACAACCATCTAGATCATGCAGCTAGGGGTGACGTCCTGTGGTTCAGCCTTCCAGATAACGGGAGGTGCAGAGTGAGAAAGGAAGGGAGACCAGGTAGGCAATGGCAGTGGCCCAGAGGCTACGGAACATAAAAGCCTGCCTGAGAACATAGCCATGGTTGCAAGTAGGAATGGTGATTCTGCCACCAAGCACATGGCAATAGCGTGGATGAAGCCAAATATATGAGGCCAAAGATATTTAGAGTCAGAACAACTGCAAACAACTGTGGGTATTATAAGAAGGAAACGCCTAGGCTTGGAGTCTCTGTTTTGACAAGGTTGGGATGCCCACGTTTCTACTGGATATTTTTGTGGCACCTGAGTAGATTCTACAGGAGCAGGTCTCTCTATCTGCAGTCGTATCTCTCCCTACCCTATCCAATGTATGCCTACTATGTGCAGGATTGATTAGGCTCAATTCTAACTTTTCCCATGTGCCTGACTTTGGGAGCAAAGATCTGAAATAAATGGCAGTTTGAACAGAAAATGATACCCAAGTGATGAGCATCAAGGGGGGGTCACCATTCTTTTCCAGCTTTACAAAGAGGAGCATTTTTTCTTTAAATGACATGACAGTAATGTCAGTCATTGCCAACTCTCTGTCGTTTTGATGGCAAAAAGCATCACACTTTTGTATTGCAGACATTAGAGAGCCACATGAAAAAAAATATGTTGACATTTTTCACTCATAATAATATAGGATTGATGGTTTCCATCTTGAATGTATCCAAAAATAAATGTGAGAAAAATGAGCAGTGATGGATTACAAATGACAGTGGCTGAGAGGAGGCAGTAAGAGTATAAAAAATAACGTACCTTCAATAATTACAGGTCATAAGGTTTTAGTAGCAAAATAATCTTGTTGGATGGTTTAGAAGTAAACACGAAGAGATTAAGTGATTCTTCTGGATCATTCATTGCAATACCTTTAATATACATCAATCAATATAAAAGCTGGTTTGATAAGGCATACAGAGAACATGCATAATCTATTTTATTCTTCACATCTTAGAACAACTTCCAGTTCTCAATGATTTTATTAAAATTATAGAAGTGAAGCACTGGTAAGATTTCTAGATTTTCCTAAATCCAATTTATCTTTTTAGTGATGAGCAGAAAACTTCATTTGGCAAATGCAAAATTTCAAAAGGCATGCATTTTTGTAGGCTAGACAAGGCCTGTTATTTAGTTCTTTTTTTAAATTATTTTTTAACATGTGGCTTCACCCATGACATATGGAAATTCCAGGGCTAGGGATTGAACCAGAGCCATTGCCGAGACAATGCCAACTAGTTACACTGAGTTATACTGTAGGCCATGGAAAAGTTCAATTCTGTTAAAATAAGAGTTCAATTTGGAATTTCAGGACAGCAAGAAACCCGAAGACATGTAAGAGGATTATTATGTTGCTCCTTTGTTTTCTATATGTTAAACAAAACTTAGATATTATCACACTGATTTTAGCATTCAACCCCCACCCCTCAATTTTTTTTTTCTTTTAGAAACTAGACTTACATGGACATTTCAATAAGCTTATTCTTTTCTTTTCTTTTGTCTTTTTAGGGCCACACCCTCGGCATAGGATTTCCCAGGCTAGGGGGGGTAAAATCAGAGTTGAAGCTGCTGGCCTATGCCACAGCCACAGCAATGCCAGGTCCAAGCCACATCTGTGACCTACACATGGAAACTCCAGATCCTTAACCCACTGAGCAAGGCCAGGGATAGAACCCACGTCCTCACATATACTAGTCAGGTTCGTTTCAAAAGGCGTGCACACTGAGCCATAATGGGAACTCCTTCATTTGTTTCTCATAGTACATTCACCTCACATGTAAATAGCTTGTCCAGGATTCTGATTGGTATTCTTTTCTAGGAACTTATAAGATTAGGGGCAGTATTGGAAGTTCCCGTTATGGTGCAGTGGTTAATGAATCCGGCTAGAAACCATGAGGTTGCAGGTTCCATCCCTGGCCTTGCTCAGTGGGTTAAGGATCCAGTGTTGCTGTGAGCTGTGGTGTAGGTCGCAGATGTGGCTCAGATCCCAAGTTGCGGTGCCTCTGGCCTAGGCTGGTGGCTACAGCTCCGATTAGACCCCTAGCCTGGGAACCTCCATATGCCGCAGGAGCGGCCCTAGAAAAAGCAAAAAGACAAAAAAAAAAAAAATTAGGGGCAGTAGGACAGACTACAGCTCTTGAAGCTGAAGTTGATCTTGTTGCTAAAACTGATCCTTTATTTCCTCTGTCACATCTTCTACCAATTCAGTCACCTCTGTTGTTCTAGGTGATTTGCCTATTGTGGTAAGCCAGACCTTCATCCTGAGGGGGCTGAATTCTTAGCTCTCATGCCTGTCTCATACCTTGGCTAATCCATTTGTTTACTTATAATCAAAACTGGTCATGAGAACACCAAGAGATACTTCAGTTTATTACTTGAGCTCTGAATATATTCTTTCTTCTTTTTCTTTTTTTTCTTTTTTTTTTTTTTTTGGTCTTTTAGGGCCGCACCTGTAGCAAATGGATGTTCCCAGGCTAGGGAACTTGGAACTGATGTAGCCCGCAGCCTATGTCAGAGCCACATCAATGCAGGATCTGAGCCACATTTGTGACCTACACCACAGCTCATGGCAACACCAGATCCTTAACCCACTGAGCGAGGCCAGAGATGGAACCCACGTCCTCATGGATGCTAGTCGGGTTCACTAACAACTGAGCCACGATGAAAACTCCCTAAATATGTTCTTTTCTTTCCCATGATGTAGGAGAAAGTCAATATCTTCATCACCGAGGTCCATTAGTCCTGTCAGTGTGGTGATACCTGTCCTTGCGTATTAGTCTCCTGGCATGAGGGACATCGCATGACCGAGTGACGGCCACAGCTGAAAGTTCAGTGGGATTTCTATGGTGTTTTCAAGTGAAAGCATTTTCCCTATAAGACCCAAGTTTTCTACGGCCACAGCGCCTAAATCTGGGCTCGTAGGCAGTGTGCATTATCTGATTTGGTGCATAGTGAGGGACGGTGAGTGAGGGCACGTCTACTTTCGCTTTTAGCTGCTGAGAAGAACCCATATTCTACCCATAAAAGAAAGCTATAACAACTATTGATTTAGAGTGTATGTCCTGTCTTCATGAATAATAACCTATCTCCAACCTGGTAGCTCAACTGCATATAAAGGAAGTCAATTGGAAGTATTTTCCCAGGAATGTTGGGGTGGTGGTATATGTGATAGGAGCAGTCAGAGATGCATCTGTGAGTTATCGACAGCCAATACTTTCAGAACTGGGGGATGGATGTGTCATGTTTGAGGGAGACACAGAATCCTTATGTGGTTACGGATTCGGGCTCCTTGATTTTGAGTAGGACATGATTACATGGCAATCCTGGGGACAGCTATTAATTTTTTGAACAAGTATTTACTCAGGACCTACTACATAGTGTGTAAGTGTTCATGATTAAGTGGAAAGCTAGGGAAAACAAGTGCTGGGAAAGATATCAGAAAGTATTAATGTGGGCTTTTTTGAGAATTAGATTAGATATACTTATGAATTTGGCTTCCATATACTTTGTTTATCTTATATGGTTAATATTTGTTGAACCCTCCAGTCTATATAGTTAGAATTTTAACAGCAAAGAGCAGCTACTCCAATACTTCTGATAAATGAATAATTTCTCTGCATCTGAGGATCTGCCTCTTTGTTTGATTACCTAGATTTTAAAAGGGGTATAGCTTGTCTTTGTATGTTTATATCGGGAATCTAATATACAGCACAAGTGAACCTTTCTGCAGAAAAGAAAATCATGGACGTGGAGACCCAAGGGGGAAGAGGTAGGAGTGGGATAGACTATGAATTTGGGGTTAATAGATGCAAATGATTGCCTTTGGAATGGATAAGTAATGAGATACATCTGTACAGCCCTGGGAACTGTATCTAGTCACTTATGATGGAGCATGATAATATGAGAAAAAAGAATGTATACAGGTATGTGTGACTGGGTCACCTTGCTGTGCAATAGAAAATTGACAGAACACTGTAAACCAGGTATAATGGAAAAAATAAAAATTATTATAAAATAAAAAATAAAAAATAAAAGGGATATAATGGAAGGAGATACACAGAGGAAGGGGTTACTTATCTCTCAATCAAATAATTCAATAAAACCTGGCCTCAGTGAAGTGGTAATTACAATATCTGATTCACCTGCGTAATTGTATCTGTGTATTGGTATGATATTTCTTCTGCCAATCAGACAGCAGAATAATCTCCTGGGAGTGTGGGCAAAGAGGAGACTGGAGGAGGACACTCAGGGTGTAGTGAGATTTTACAACAGCCAAAGAGGGTGATAATAAAAGGAGGTGATAAAGGATAAGAAAAGCATTCAGAGGAGTTGATAGCCTGGATGAGAGGCACAATGAACCTCCCGATGGGTGTTGTAGGTGCCATGGACCTGGCATACGTTGGACCATATTTTATCAAAGTAGTTCCCAATCCACTGGGTGAGATAGAGGAGTGGACGTATGCATATGCCATGAGTACTCAAGTTGAGAGAGGGGAAGACGTGTGATTCGAGGTGGTCTGTGTGTATGAAGCCAGAGGCAAGCAAGCTCCTGAAAGAGGGACTAATAAATTGAAGGCCCACAGAGACAGGGCAGACAAGGCAAGTGAGAGACTCAGGGAAGTTACTGCAAAGGGAGTGGGGAAGACAGGGATGTCAAGGAGGGTGCGTGCACACCCCGTGTGCTGGGGTCGGCTAGAACGCAGCCCCAGCCCGTTGTGTTCTTGTGGGAAGTGGGCCAGTGCTGCAAGAGATCAGATATTTTTAAAAGATATTTATGTGATAGCTATTTAAATTTATATTCATTTTGGGTATTTAAATGTTGGAACTAAATGCAATTTAAAAATTGTGTCAAATTTATAGACAACTAATGGCTGTGTCAAATAATATAGATCTAAAAATCAGATTTTTGTCTATAGGCTTCCACATTGTAATGATGAGATAAAATGCTACCAGAATCCTAGTGTAGAGGGCATAGCTTCAGGAAAGGGCTCCTGCGCCATTCAGGAATCTAAATGTGAGTCAGAAAACGGAGGCTATAATCAATAATCAGGGCTGGATTATCATGGCAAGAGTGAGGAAAAACCTAGAGTCCTTTGGGAAAGCTGGAACTCCCATGGTCACCATATTTGTCAGGGATAAAGGACTCTTCTCTGTTTTTAAGACTTACACATGAGAGGCCTACATCCTCTTCATGAAAAAAGCAAGATCTAAACAATACTCCAAGTTTTTCATTCCATCACTCTTACCCACAGATTTTACTCACTTTTCTTGGGTAATTGGTTCTCTACTTCTGATCCTAGATTTAAATCTGCTTCAAACACCTCTGATTTGAGGGTACCTTTGATTCCCTAGTTGGATTTTTTTTTAACTTTGAATCCCATTTGAGTTTTTGTCAATGTTCATCACACTGGTCTTTGGTGTCTTCCATGGACTCTGTCTAGAATTACGTGGGTCCCATGGAATCCCAGTGACGAAGCTTGTGTACTGGTTACCAATTAGGGAAGATAATTGGTAAGATCAGTCTACGTGAATTCTGTAAAATGTCAGGATTGCTTCAGGTGGCGTGGAACCTGGGATCCTTGCCTCAGGGCAAGGAGACTTGGTATCCTACAGGACTGCACAGATTTGGAGTATAACTTGTATTGGGTTGCAACCTCCAGAGTTCCTGCTACATGTACAAAAAGGGCAAGGAGAGACAGAAGAAAGAGGCAGACAACTCTAGACTGGTTGGTGGCAATTTTAACAAGTAAGGACACTTACATACAGGGCTTGTCTTAAGGAGAAGCAAGATGAGTAGGTCTCCACACCCTCCCAAGACAGTCTTTAAGTTCACCTAGAGACATTTAGCTGGTTTCGGCCACACGTTCAATCCAGATAGACTCAACAACCCTTTCCTCTTCCAAGTCTGTATCTTGAAAAGGCTCCAGCAATGGGACAGGTGGGCAGAATGTACATGCCTTGGACAGAGAGGAGGGTGGGGAACCTCTGATTGCCCAGGTCCAGCTTACTGGTCAACCAGCTTGACCAGTAAGCTTGACTGGTCCCCTTGAGGACCTCCTCCAGGAAGTGGTTGCATTGCTTATTCCTTCTTAGACACAACACGGGCATCTGTCGTTAGGGATAATGACATGACAGACATCAGAGGGTTTTTGAAAGGCTTAAATACAAATCCCATTTTAGAATGCTAGAGAGTTGATTGGTATGTAGCATGGTCCATACACCATAACAGTCGTTCACCCTCTATCCTCCCAGCTGTGCACGAAAGACAACAGAAAACGCTGAGGGGAATTCCTGGCATTCATTTCTCTCCCAGCAATATTTTTGCTAAACATGTGCATGTTTTGTTTTTTTGCCCTAATTGTAAAAGACACTTCTATTGTCTTTAAATTGTGCTTGATTATTTTCATGTATCCTCTATTATGCAATCTACACCCACTTCCTTCCCTCCTATGAAAATAAATGAATGAAAAGGCAAATGCTAAAAACTACTTTATTGAAAGCCAGGCAAGACTATTAAGATGACATATTATATAAGAATTTGACCCAGGGACTTTCGTGAAATAATTTAGCATCCCAGACTTCCTGATGATGAGTGGCATAGTAAAATCCCAGAAACTACCACCTTGACTTTAGGAAAGGCCAGAGGATGAAAAGAGACAACATTCACATTTGTTCTCAGAACCTCTCACTTGACTGTTTTTTCCCTTCAAAATGAGCTTGGGCTTGATTTAGAAATGAACTGCAAAGTCAGGTGAAGAAGAACATAATTTTGACTGCCATGCTATGGATTATTTTTGCCAGCAACAGACCCTTTCTTGGCAAAAGACTTTTAGGTGTATTACTAGAAAAAGATAAACCCCGGTGCAAATCTAATGCCCTCCCCTCCTTAATGGAGGCACTTTCCTGCACCAAAAATATGTACTTGCCTTTATACTCTAACCAAGGAAAAACAAAATAAAAATATGTGCCAAGAAACCTTCACTCTCAACTCATCTGGACAGGTTGTGGATTGGTGCAAAAGGTTAGCTCCTTAGTCTTAAGGAAACCCTGCATGGCGATCCCTTAGAAGGAGTTGACATTGCTACACACATTGCACTATAATGGTTATAGGTTAATGCAGGTTAAATTCTTTTTAATTATTGAGTACCAACTTTATTACAGGTATTTTTTTTCCATAGCTACTTCTTAGAAGTAAATATTGTAATTAGGATTTTACAGATACAGAAACAAGCTCATAGAAGATAATTACTTAACATACTTCTGGATTTCAGGTGCCCTTATATGACTTTGTTTGTGTATCTACTTATATTTGAGGCCAGCTTGTAGTTGTGTATGTGTGATCTTTAGTAATTTTGATATCAACGTTGCCCTAATTTAGAAAAAATGAGTTGGGAAATGACTTTCTATGCTCCGAAACAATTTGCTAAGCATGAATATACACATATCTCATTATATATTTCTAGAAAATGTGTAAAAGCTAACGTATTCAACTCCCTATACGCAGAGCCTTTTTGACAAGAACTATTTGAATGTTAATAACTGCTTGTTTTGTCCAGAACGTCTAGCCTCTTCAGAGTTTATACTACATCTTACTAAATAAATTTATATTTCAGATAAAATTATCTATATGGCAATATATTTTTACATTTAACATCAGACAATGTAGTGTTCACCTTGTGTGTGCACTTTAATAAATATCTCAATAAGAAATGTTGGGAAAGTTAATCAGTTATTGGTGGTTAGCTTTTCCTTATGTGCTCATCTTTTTGTGAGCTCAAGCTAAGGCTAAAGGTAGTCTCCCCAAAAGTACTTTGTAAGTAAGAGACAAAAGAAGAATGATGTTCCCTTTTCATATTGACAGGAAAAACAAAATCAAAACATCTAGGTAAAAGTAAGCACTTGCTGACTTTCTTCTACAACTGAAGAACCATAAAGCTATAACCTGTTCTCAGTAAGGATGTTTGAGGAGACTACAGTTTGAAAATGAGGTGAACAGAATAGTGGATATGGGAGAGCACCACGGAGGTATTTGCGCTGCCCTAATAGTCCTGTGGAGTCATCATCCCAAATGTTATTGCCGTGAAGGATGTGATCAGGATGATGTGACCGAGAACAGAGCTGGGTTCTACTTGAGAAGGTTCAAGGAAGGTTTTTCGGAGGAGGTGAAATGAACACGAGGAAAGGAGTCTGATCAGCTATGTAAGGTCCCAGAGGAAGAGTGTTTCAAGCAAAAGAAACAACATGCACAAGGGTCATTATGTGAAAGAGATTGACACATCCTAGGACTCTGCCCTGGTGTCTCAAGCTTTGGGAATGATGGAGAGAGCAAGACGAAATGAAGCTGATGAAATGGGCACAGTCAGGATGGCAAAAGTCTCACTTAGCAAGCCAAGCAGTTCATAGTCTAACCTTGGTACTGTGAAAGATCAAAAAAGGAAAGGAAAGAACATGTAAACAGGAGAAATTTGCATCCTTTATACATGCTCAACTGAAGGAGATGGGTTCCAAACGAAGTCTACATTTTTTTTTCTACATTTTTCAGACTTAATTGCATGCATTTTATTTTTTTAAATAATCAATAAATTTATTGAAATAAATTAAATCCATTTTTACAGTTGATTACAATGCTTTGCCAGTTTCTGCTATACCGCAAAGTGACCCAGGAACTATGTCCAATCTCCCGAAGTCTACGTTTTTCCATCCTGTAACACAAAGAATGAACTCTCCCTTTTGAAAGCAACTGACTTTCCCCTTAGCTGTTCAATACATTCCTGTTTAGGTATTGAATTCAATATGCTGGTAAAATATATGCTTTTTGATTTGCATAAAGGACTCATGAATAGATGTGGTTTAGAATGAGATGACAACTTATTCTTTTTCAGTGGTGATCAGAAATACCACTATGTTGATGTGATTTTTGCACTGCCGAAAATGCTTAAATTTAGGTCATTCTTTAATTCTTAAATTCTTCCCTGGAGAGGTGGAATCCATTCACAGTTGAGAAGTAAGAGTTGGAAGCAACAGGAAAAAATAGAAACTTCATACATACTCTGTCTATTGTTATCTTCCCAAACTTTTTTTCCCTTAAAAAAAAATGAGATGGGAGTTCCCGCCATGGTACAGTGGGTTAAGAATCCAACTGCAGTAGCTCAGGTCACTGTGGAGGCATGGGTTCAATCCCTGGCTCAGTGCAGTGGGTTAAATTTACTGCAGCTGAAGCTCAGATTCAGTCCCTGGCCCAGTCCATATGCCATGGGCATGGTCATAAAATAAAATAAAATAAATAAAATAAAATAAATAAAATAAAATAAAATAAAATAAAATAATGAAATGTCATGGTAAATGCAAACTGTTTATATAACGGCCTTTTGGAAAGAAAATGTTGTAAAAAGGTAATCGTTAAGCTTAAATATCTTTAAGCCACCTGGTATGCAACTTAAATACACTGATAGGAAAATAGACATTTTTAGCAATGATTATAAGAAATAATGCTAGTTCCAAAAGTGTCCCAATATAATCTGTACCTGCTGTATTTGTATCTCGTTAGAGTAAGTTCTATGTTGGTTTTCTCTTGCTGCTGTTAACAGGTTACCACACAGTAGCTTAAAACAATTCACATTTATTCTTTTATGATTCTGGAGGTAGGTCTGAAATCAGCTCTAGCTGTATAAAAGCAATGTGTCATCAAGGCTGCTCCCTTCTGGATTCTAAGGGAAGGATCTGTTTGCATGGCTTTTTCAGCTTCTAGTGGCTACACATATCATTTGGCTTGTGCTTCTTTCCTTCATCTTCGAAAAGCATCAGTCTAATGTCTGCTTCTATCATCACCTCACCTTCTCTTCTGATGCTGACTCCTGCTGGGCCGCTCTATTTTAAAGACAGTTATGATTTTATCAGACCCACCCTGATCACCCAAGCTGATCTTCTCACCTCAAAAACTGTAGCTTAAATGCATCTACAAAGTCTCTTTAGCCACGTAAAGTAATATTCCCAGATTCCCAAGATCAGAATATGGATATACCTGGGGTGGGGGGATAATTTTCCCCCCGTCTATCATACCCTGTGAGCCAAATTCATTCTTAGATATGAACGTTAGTTCACATAGCCAGGTGTCTGTGCCCTTTCTCCTTTGCCCCATTTCCACAATTTTTAGTGAGCTTCTTTCCTTTGAACCTGCCCGAGAACACCAAAATCATAGTACTTTTCACAACACAGTTTTCTTTCTCTCCCTGAAATATTTGGGATCACCTCCATCTTCTTTAGGATACTTATTCCAATTCCTGAAAAAAAAAATATTGATTAAACATGGTCAGTGGCTGAGATAAAATGAAGCAAAGTCTTCCTTACTCTTCTGTTTCTATTTTTACTTCCAACGATTCCTGCTCCTAGAGCTTGTTGACAGTATAAGCAGAGACATTTTTTAATCTTTAAAATTATAAGATTTCTCTTGCCGTATTTTCTCTTCATAAAAAGCAGACCACAGATCTAAATGACCTGGATTTCCTCATGAAAGTTCAGCTGTCCATGACAACTTAAGGAAGGGTCAGCTACCAGCTGGAAGCTGGATGAAAGACTGAGATGCAACCACAGTGTGGATTGTACTTGATAAGGGCAGCAGGAAGATGAAGGGAAAAAATAAAAGTATGCATTTGGCCTCTTCTTTTATCTCTGACACTTTGTAAATCTGTCCTCACTCCAAATTTGGTGACCTTAACCTTGAGAATTCCAGCAGAAAAAAGTACACTTTATCATTTTAATTTATTTGACTCCCACTTATGATTGTTTAATAAGAGTACAGAGTAGCTGTCTCTATTTCTTGCTCCTACTTTCTAGAATGGCTCATGCATTCCTCCCAGCCTTCCCAGCCCAACCATATACATCTCCATTATTTATTTCCTTCGATCAATCTAGATTCCTCTTTCTTCTATGTCATGACAAACTCTGACTATATTTGGGTGACAATATTGAAGTGAGTCTCATATATTTACTGTTGGGTAGGGGCTCATATACCACACGGCTTGCTGATGACGGACTGAGCTCATTCATGTGGGGCGAAGCTGGAATGGTGGGTGTGGCCAGGGGAAAGATGAGGTAAGGTTCTATGCCACCTGCAGAACATGGCAAGTTCTGCAAGGAGCTGTAGATGGCTGGAGGAAGGGAGTGTTGTGTTCCTCAATACTAAATTATGTACACAAATAGGAACAAAACCACTTCTTTACCTTTTTAGTATGTCAAATAAGAAAGTTTACCAGGAATATGAATCAGAGTTTGGGGTTATTATCCAACCATTTCTGGTTTTCACCCCAAGTCAAATGCTCTCTTATTTTCTTCTCACTTAATGACAATCTCTGTTGATGAAACTATGCTAGCCTAGTTTACAGTCAAAGCCACTGAAGCTCAACAGATTTTAGGTAAATTGCCTAAAAACACACAGTTATTAGGGTACAGAGTTGGGATTCAAAACCACCGACTTGGTCGACCCAGTTCATATTGTATCTAGAATCCCAGAGTTTCAAAGTCATGACTACGGCTCTCCCTTCCATGGCGTACCATGTGGAAATTATGCTAGCATCAGGCACTGCAGTGTCATCCAGTGGCTGGAGTGGTGTTCGTGAAGCCAGGCTCCCTTCACAAGGGTTCAAAAGATCGGGAAAGGTATATTTTGTTTGGAGATAAGTATGTGTCTATGTGTATGCAGGTGGGAATGTGTATGTGTCTAGGATGAGTGTGTGTGTGTGTGGTTGGAAAAACATTGAGTAATGGCTAAGATTCAGATAGACCTGTGTTCTGATGTCAGCTCTGCCCGTTATAACAGAATGATTTTTGAAAGGTATTTACCCTTTCTCTACCCTTGGGTCCTCATTCATAAAATGAGGAAGATGATAGAATTATAGTCCCAGTTAAATTAGTTAACTCTAATCTGCCCAGTACACACTCAACGTAAATGCTCAGTAAACACTGTTGTTTATATGATTATTGCCATAGGTATTATTATTATTACCTTTTCAAACTATAAACCAGAGCCATGTAAAGTCCTTCGATAACACCCATCTTCTCTCGATTACTGCAGTAACTTTACAGAATAAGGTCGGTGGATCTTGGCTATGAATTTTTTTGCTCTAAATTAAAGCCTTTATGATCAACAATGGGATATTTGGCAACATCAGAATTGAACTTTTAAAATACAAAGCAAATAGAGATTAGACAGACATAAATCACCACAAAGTTGGGTGAGGTACAGTTGAGAGACTGGAGAAAACTGGCTTAAAGATTTCTCTAGATACTTAGTCTTCCTAATAAAGAAGGATTTTTTTACGACCTGTGTATAGAGAAGATCTATAACCAATAGAGGGTGGTTACAGAGAGAGAGTTTGAAATAAAGGAGCTCTTTGTTGGAATGAGCTGTCATTTGAGGAAATGAGCTCCCAATCACTAGATTTCAGTGAAGCTTCAAGAATATGAGTTCAAGGACACAGTAGGGGCAACTTCCTGAGGGATTTCTAATGGTTCATTTTGACGTCCTCTTCTTTTTCGCTGTGTACCTGCTACCCCTTGCTTGAGAGATGTCCTTACTTCTCCTGGCCAGGTGAAGTATACAGAAACGTTAGACACTCCTCCAGGCCCTTCACTAGGATGATGGCCCAGATCGGAATTTGAATCCAAAGACGACACCACTGAGTGTCCATTTCTTGGGATATCCATTCTCTGTTGTCTTTGCAAACAAAGGAAGGGGACAGTAGGAAGTGGACAGAGTTTTGAACTCATTTTTCTAGATGCATTATCCAAAACTATTAAAACTGTCTTACCCTTCTTTTAGAGTCTCAAATCTATCCAATATTTTAAGATGAGATTTCTACAATATTATACATAATACATAATATATCATATGTATATGCACCTATGTGTATTTATCTATCTTTGTACTGATAAAGATATAACTATGATATATAGATAGATAGAAACATACATACATATGTATTATCTTTAATTGATAAAGACATCAATATTAGATAGACAGATACACTTATTTATCTATCTTTATATTGATAAAGATATCAATATAATATATACATAGAGTAGATACACACACGCATGCATTTATTCATATATCTTTATATTGATAATTCTGTTCTCAAGACATTTTGAGTGATATGAGGACTATCATTAGCTCCTAGGCTCCCATATTCATTTTATATTTTTGCTCAATTCCCAGAAGAGAAAGTCAGTGTCCTTCAACATCTGGGTCACTCTGAGTGTGTACACATGTCTCAGTTAGGGCGTACTCTGAGCCAGCAGCCTATGTGTACTCATTATGTAATTAGAAACTTAAATGTGGGTTACTTTTCTCTGCTCGGTTTTAAGCTCAGCCTCTCCTGCAAAAGCGTACTTCAAGCGTGTAGGCCTCCTGTGAATAATAGATTTTATCTATGTAGGACTCACACTTGATGATCCATAACTACCGTGCTTTGCCACTCATAAAATACCCATCTCAATTAGTGAATTAGCAGCCCATCAAATTGATGCCAAAGATGTGAAACCTTGAGAATGCTCATTGCAGCTAATGAAAATATGTTTAGAAATCACTTCTCTAAATGAGTCACTAGCAAGAAATTGGCTTATTATTATAGACTGTATATGGTTCTGAAAAATCAATCTTCCCTTCAGCTCTGTCATCTAGCAGCTCATCAGATATTTAAAGCATCAAATAAGCTGCCTGCCTTTACCAATTCTTCGAAATTGGGGCATTTTCACAGTTTATCAAGTGACATTAGGGCCATTATTATACAGATTGAAAACACAGCTACGGCAGAGTAAATGAATGACTGTTATGCTTCTTTAAATATCATCTTTCTGTTCACTTTTAGTCAGCACTGGTTAAAAATAGCTGCCTTTCTTGAAGGGTACAGATTTCATAGGAGACATAGTTAAAAATATTAAGCATCATGCGTTATTTCAAACATCTGTGTTTGCATTGCATATAATAAAAAACCTTGATATAAAATGCCACAATTGAACAGGAAAGTATTAAAAATGTCAATGATATTATATCACTTCTGAAGACCAATTTGCTATTTTTTTTTCTTTTTTCTTTTCTTTTTTTTTTTAGGTTGTAATGAGCCTGGTTCATTTTGCTTCCTACCATTTATCTTTTCAGTAGCAATGGAAAATTTCCCCCTCAGGCACAGCATGCTATTCTTGTCTTAGACGATTAGGCAGAAATGAAGATCGTAAAGGTGAGAGATTTTCCCACAAACAATATGATGCTCAGTACAGTAGCTTGTGCAGTTCAGGCTGAGGAATTCCAGCTGAACTCAAGGATGGTGGTTTTGTGATGTAGCAGAAACAAATAACAAAGTTTCCATTTCCTACCTCTCTGAGAGGTGTGTAGGAAGGCAAAGTTCAGATTTACCTCAGCCTTTCTTTGAATACTCAATGAGCTGTCAAATGACATAGTTTAACTCAAGAATGTAAAGTCCCAATCTCAAGTGCATTGAGGCTGCGGAAACAGGAATGGAATAATTGTAGGGTATTACATTTAAACTGGAAGAAAAATTGTTTTTCAGTAATTACTCTTGTTGAGGATTAGCATTTTTATATTAGATGTATCTGAAACAAAGAAAGCTCATGACTGTTATGCCTCCAGACGTAAAGGTGTTAGTTGTGCTTTTGACAAAGAAAATGGATTTTTTCCAGAAGTGAAGGCGTTTATTGTGCTTTGGAGAAAGAAAATGCATTTTGAGACAGGCAAATCTGACTTACTCTTGCTTTTTCCATTTTCTGCTAATGTGAGTTTACCAAGGCTATTTAAATCCATTCAGATTATTTCCTTACCTGCAATGGAGTTATAGATTAGTTTGTACCAGATGAAAACTACTTGAACACTTTTCTAATTTTTTAAAAATCTTACTGAAGTATATTTGATTTACAATGTGTGAATTTCTGCTGTACAGCAAAGTGATTCAGTTATGCCTACATATTATTTTTCATATTCGTTTCCGTTGTAGTTTACTACAGGATATTGAATATAGTTCCCTGTGCTATACAGTAAGACCTTATTGTTTATCCATTCTTTATATAACAGTTTACTTCTGCAATCCAAAACTCCCCGTCCTCCCTTTCCCCATTCCACTCCGCTTTGGCAACCACAAGTCTTTTCTCTGTGAGTCTGGTTCTATTTTGAAGATAAGTTCATTGTGTTGTTTTTAGATTCCATATATAAGTGGTATAATGTGGTATTTGCCATTGGACCATTTTTGACCATTCAAAGTAGCAAATAGTTTGCAGTCCTGCTGTAAGAATCGATGGTAAAAAAAAAAAAAAAAAAAAAAAAGCAAAACAAAGAAACAAACAAACCAAAACCTCCATAAAAAATACAGAAATCAATTCTCTTTCCTCTTAGGTATGAATCCTCAAAGCTTTTCAGACGCTTCTGTGGCACAAGTGCCTTGTCAAGAATAGGAAAGCCTCTCATATTCATACATGTGATTGCTCTTTTTAATCAGTAACTTTGAAGAGAACTTTGCATGTAGTATCTCATTTAATTAATTCTCAAGTATGAGCTAGGTCTTACAATTATTTCCACAATAAGGTTTCACAAATGGAGGTCATGTATTAAGATCTCAGGAAGGATAACTGGGGGACCCATAGTCAAAACCAGCACACTGTAATACATACTGAGATGTCAGGAACTTGCCTTCGATGTTGCAGACAGTTTCCTTGCGTCAGCCTTCTTCTCAATACCTTTACAGTTAATAATAATGCATAGCCACATAAGGCTTAGAATGTTTTAGGCATGCAGATTATGTAATTGGGCTTTCAGCCTCTTAACCTTTTAGCAATATGACCTTATAACATTAGGCAAGTCACATTTTTTAACTTATCTTTAGATAACATCTGTTGATCCCATAGCTAACAGCCACTATTCTAGACGTTACTTCACTTTACCCTCTCTGACATCCATAATAATTCTGGTGGATGGTGTTATGAGTTCCACTCTGCAGAGATGGAAATTTGCACGCAGAGTCTCTATCACTTATTCAAGGTTAAAAAGCTAGAGAGTGGAGCCAGGATTTGAACCTGACCATCTGACTTTAAGTCTCATACTCTTAACAATTATGCTAGATTTAACATCTAATCTCCATTTCCTCAATGTTAAAATGTTATTTAATGAGAATATATATGAGAAGCTCTGGCAAATGTTATGTTCAGTAATAAATTTTTATTAAGACATATATTATGCTCTGTTAGACACTTTGTTACAAACCCTGCAGCAGTTATCCTTGTGTTGGTCTAATTTCAAATGAAAAGCTTACCAAATTAGGTTGATTTATCCAAAAATATGCGTCAAAAGGGCCTGGTATCTTCACCTTTTGACTTTTAACCCACTGCTTTTCTCAATATTCACTCCTCCATTATATTTTGCAGTAAGTATTTATAATTAATTTATATTTTTTCTGATTATTACAAATTCAGTTTGACATTATAATTATTTAATTACTTTTTAACTTCTTGTGCATGAAATCTCATTGATATATGCTGGTAATGACTCTACAGTTATAGCCTAAGGCATATATTGCTATAGCTTAAGCTGTCCATATATGAAAATGTATTAGTAATTTTTTGACACCGATACTCGTTCTTTTTTATTTAAAAAATTGCATGCATATTATACAAGTTAGACATATGTATGTCTTGTTATAATTATATATATATAATTATTATACATATATAATTAGAACAAGGAAGGGGTGATGACTGAGCATAGAAAACTTGAGTTTCTTCCCTAGAATAGATGTGGTTTTTTTGTTCTTGAAATAGCTTTTACCTGTGATGACTTCCTGTTTTCTGGCTACTTCCATGCAATAAAAAAGCTAAATGGATTGTCTTCCTCCCTTAAACTCGATTTCCATGATGTGCACACTGACCAATCCTAAGGGGCACACAGAGTCACCATCCAGAAGCTTCCTCCAAGAATGAGACTCTTACTGAACCAGCTGCTGGGTGTGCTGAGGCTCAGAGCTACAGCGGAATTGACTTCCAAGAATTACCCTGAGTCAAGGAGAGCCACTTCACCCAATGTCACACCCATCCTGCAGACAGCCCACTCCAAGAACGGTTCAGTGTAAAGCTGTACAAGAGGGACCCTTTATGTGGAGATGAGGGAACACCAAAGGGCCATACCAACTCTCCAGTTCTTGTGGGGCTATTCTATCATTATCTAAGGCTTCTGTTTATCTCTGAGAGGCCATAGGGGCTAGGGTACAAATTCTCTCTTCTACAGGCCTAACTCATAGAGTTCCCAGTAAAATTCCTGCACACAGATCTTTTTGTTAGAGTATGTTTCCTGGAGAACTTGACCTAAAACACCCAGGTTTTCAAGAGTGGAGACTGCTTAGCTTACTCCTTACCTTTAAGTGATCTGATACTAGAGGGTTTCAAGACTTCCTAGACTCAATTACCGCGGCTACACTGGCTGTGATTAGGGTTCTCTGATATTGACCATTGCCTGGCCCACTGTGATCTTTCACTACCTTCAACCTTGTCATATGTCATCACTGGCCCATGACAGCAACACACAGATCTTTTCAGCTGCTTTTTGCAATTTATCTCCATTCTTTATCTTTGGTTCTGGTATCACAGCTTCATTCCATTAGCAGAATCTCCATCTCTGGCCCCCGTTATACATGGTACCATTTCCAGTGTTCTTAACATTTGTGTCTTGCATCCTGAACTTGATTTCTGGCTGTGTCTATATTTCTAGGGACAGTTAACATCATTCTGTTTCCTCTGGAATTAAACCTCCAACCACCGCCCCACCCAGAGATGAATTCAGTTGTGAGATGACTACCCATATCCTCATATGGCAGGATAAACTTTATTCTTCAAACTCATCCATCACTTCTCAAAGTTCATTATATGGAACTGGAATTTGAGTACTTTTTAAAGGTGTTCCTCAAGGAAAAAAAGGTAAAAAATTTTTTAAAAGTCATTGGGAAGTTCCCATTGTGGCTCATCAGGTTAAGAACCTGACATAGTGTCCATGAGGATGCAGGTTTGATCCCTGACCTTCCTCAGTGGGTTAAGTGCAAACTGTGGTATAGGTCACAGATATGGTTTGAATCTGGTACTGCCATGGCTACGGTGTAGACCACAGCTGTAGCTCCTATTTGACCTGTAGCCTGGGCAGACGTAAAAAGGAAAAAATAAAAATAAAACTAGTCATTGGGGAAAATTACCTTTCTAACAGGGGAGAAACAGGCTACAATTATACTTCACTTGACTTTTGCTTTTCATTTCAGATATTGAGGGTTTGTTTTGTTTTTTTTTTTGCACGCTGGTAGAAGATATACAAATGAATAAAAAGGCAGTTATCATACATCACATTTTCCCTGTGCTCCAGGAGAGAGCAGCCTTCATTGAAGGGAATTTAATGCAAGGGGCCAGGTTGGCCCTCTAGCCTTGTCATGAATGTCTTCAGGGAATTAAGAATACGCCTTTCATAAGGCAGACAATTTCCCTGCTAGACTCTTCTAATTGTTATAAATTGTCTTCCTTATAATTTCTGTACACCTATCCCAGATTGGCCCTCTGGAGCAACATCAAAAATTACGATTTTTTAATTATTATTATTAATAATGTGCCATTCCTTCAGGCAGTTGAAGGCAACCAAGTTACCCTATTTGAGACTTCTTGTCTTCAGACTCAACATAAACACATTATTTTAATATTCCACAGAGGTTATATCTTACAGAATCCTTTTAAAATGGCTTTCTCACAACAGGTCCCCATTGGCCAACAAGTTCATATGCCACAGTGTGCATATGACAGTCCCCAGCCCCCAATCCATCCCTTCCCCAACCTGTCTCCACACTTTTGCATATGAAATGGATAGTCAGCGGAGACCTGCTATGTAGCACAGAGTTCTCTACCCAAGAGTCTCTGATAATCTCTATGGGAAAATAATCTGAAAAGGAATGCTTGTGTGTATATGTATAACTGATTCACTTTGTACAGCAGAAATTATCACAACCTTGTAAATCAACTTAAAAATTAAAATTTTTTTTTAAAAAATTAAAAAAAGTCTGCTTCACATGAGCCTATGCTAGTTTGCCACTAGAATTCATATACCCAACTTTTAGCTACTCTTAGATATCATATTTCTGTAATAACATCCAACTGTTCGGACAGTCACTGGAAGGTGCCCCAAAATGAAATAGAATATTTCTTCATTGTTGTTTCAAAGGAATGATTGAATTTTGTTTTCTTCCTAAGGTTTTCCTTTAAATAAAGGACTGGATGAGAAAATAGATAGGACTCCTATTTTTAGTCTTGACTATGATTAAAAGACCACCTGTGCTGTGAGAGTTGCATTCCTTGTGATTTACACACCAGCTGGCACATGTGTCATTTAAGAAGTGGGAGCCAGAGGATTGGGGATTACTAAATAATATTAGGTCCTCCCTGGGAAATGAAAAGTCAACACCTATTTTGCTTTACTTTCCCAACTTACAGAATTACCATAGTTCTTGCCAATATTTGACATTTTAAGCTTCAAACAAATTACCCATAGGCACAAAGCCACTTCACACAGATTTTCTTTTTTAAACAAAATGTCATTGAGAGGAAATCGCACTACTGAATATCACTACTTTCTCAATGACTGAATGTGTTTGAGGTCTTGTATTGGGAGCAGATAGAGCTTGATAATGAAAAGCACTGAATATGATTTATAAGTACATCTGCATGAATTCTACCAAATCAGGTTTTCTCTAAATATCAAAACAGGACAATAAGAAGCCAATCCAGAGAATAATTGGGAAGTATTAGACTAATTAAGAAAGCAAGGTAATGAGATCCTGTTTAATTATCCATTTTCCTTTTAAGTCAAGCTTTATTTCCATTTTCCCTTTTCTTTCCTTTCTTTTCCTTTTTTTTTTTTTTTTTTTTTTGCCACATCTGCAGCATGTGGAAGTTCCCTGGGGCCAGGGATCAAACCCATGCCACAGCTGCAGCCTGCACCACACCTGAGGCCATGCTGGATCCTTAACCTGCTGTGCCACATGGGAACTTCCTTTTCTTACAGAGAAAGTTAAGTATAGGTTGTGGTGTTTAAATCTAACTTTTCATCCTATTCCTCATCTGGCTCATAATTGCTCTACTTGTCAACTGCATGTTGGAAAGCTTTTACTGACTCCATTTAATTTGGGGATAGAAGAAGGAAATGAGAGAGAAAAGAAATGGAAATTTTTTCTTTTTTTGCTTTATTTAGGGCCGCATTCACCTCATATGGAAGTTCCCAGGCTAGGGGTACAATCGGAGCTGCATCTGCTGGCCTACACCACAGCCACAGCAACACTGGATCCAAGCTGCATCTGAGACCTAAACCACAGCTCAGGGCAACGCCAGATCCCTAACCCACTGAGTGAGGCCAGAGATTGCACCTGCATCCTCATGGATATTAGTCAGGTTCATTACCATTGAGCCACAAAGGGTATTCCCAAGAAATGGAATTTTTTATGATTATCTCTCCCCGGGAAGCATTGAGTGGTATCCCATCCAAGCTGATATCATCGCTTTGACCCTCCTTCTACCTGGTGGAGTGGAGGTGAGGGGAAATGGGTAATTCCATTTCTTCCTTAAGCATAAACATTAAGTTTGGTGGGAAGCTTAGCTTGGCTCAATGTGTTATCTCTGTTGGATCTTTCACAAATCCATTTGACACCTCTGGAATTTCAGGAACTTATTCAGATCCCTCCAAAGTTGAAAATCATAATCAAGTTCGACATAAGAATCCTGGCAGTCAGGAAAGTTGAAGATGTGAACAGAAAATCTATGGGACAATCTTGGCTGCTGCTTTTCAAACAAATCACAACAATTGTGAACAATTAAGGAAATCAACATATATAATGAGAAAGGATGTAAATAAAAATAGTAGCTACAATTTATAAATATTTTATAACTTCTAACATTTAAAATGAAATCACTAACAATGAAAATAGACTCTCACTCATAAGCACATTCTGAAACAGGTTCCAACATTTTGCAAGTGATATTTTTCTCATTGGAAATATAAATAATTACATGTTTCTAAGAGTAAAAGGTAGATGTGATATTGACATCTTCTGCCTCTTCACTGTAGCCTTAATTTGAAACTAAGAAAGCATTCAAAAAACTTGGCTTTGATTGCTTTTACTTATTTTGAATTTGTTTCCCCATATGCTAAGAATTCAACAACAACAAAATGAAAAAAAGGAAAACCTAGCAAATCAAAATCCAAATAAAAACCGAAAAGGCAATAAAAGACAGAACACAAAGACCTCCCAAATGCCCTCACGCATAGTTGTATATATTGCGTCCAGTGATAAGACTGGTAGGGTTGAAATTATTAATTTAACTTATTTAACACCCAAATAAAGAGTCTACACTGCGCCAGTCATTAATACAAATACTTTACATATATTGACTCATATTTATTCTGTAAAACAGTCTCAGGAGTGAGATAATATTATGCTCATTCTCTTAAGGAAATTGGTACACAGAGAAGTTAAATATCTAAGTCAAGTTCACACAGCTTGTGGGTACTGGAGTTTGCCTTCACACTGGTTGTCAGGCTCAGAATCCTCTTCTTTTTCACACTTTTGTGATGTGTGTTTTCTCAAAAAATACTACACAAATATAGATAATTCTTCTACATGTCTAACTGTTTAATAGAAATCCTTACATTAAATAAATTTTATAATTTCCTTCTAGAACCTGGTACCTAGTAATAGTCAATAAATATAAAGTATCTTTCCTGTTTCCTATATTTCCTTTTCATAATTAAAAAAAAAAAGTCCTTGCATTAACCCAGGAAAACCAATCTCACATACTAAATCAGGTTATTTAAGTGCTTATAGTGTCCTAACAAATATGAGTATCATGAAATAAACTTTATTATCTGATTTTTTTTTCTTTTTACAGCCTCAGTTGAGGCATATGGAAGTTCCCAGGTTAGGAATCGAGCCTGAGGTGCAGCTGAGACCTACACCACAACACTAGATCCAAGCTGTACCTGTGAACTATGCCACATCTTGCAGCAACACTCAGATCTTAACCCACTGAGTGGGGCCAGGAATCAAACCCGCATCCTCAGGGAGATTCTGTGGGGTCCTTAACCCGCTGAGTGGCAATGGGAACTCCCAATTTTCTGAACATTTTGAAGATCAAAGTTTGTGGTAGAACATAGAAAATGTATGAGTGTGATTTTGGCAAGTTCAGCATCACTTTATCTTTTACTAATCCACACGTCTACAGAGTCTTGCCTTGGTTGGAGAGAATTATGGGATAGACACTGGGATGAAAAAAATATATAATATGTTATATATATAAGATATATTATAATATATTATAATACACTATATATTATATATACACACAGTATTATACATAATATAAATAAATAAAATATTCATATATATTAAAATAGTATTAACATAAATGAGAAAAGAGCGCATTCACGTTCCACTGATGATATGGCAGCATTTAGTCTTTTCCAATAAAGTGTAGAAACTCCAGGCTAGAGTCTGCCTCACCAGAATAGAGCTGACACAAGGAATGAAGAATATTAGGGGAGGAGAAGAGTACAAAAAACAAGAGAGAAGAGATCCTGAACACCCATCTAAGAGGGACTCTGCATGAATTGAAAGGTTTGCACCATATGCTAAGCTCTGGATGACTTTCTAATTCAAAGAGTGTTTTGAGAATAACCTGCAGTTTCACAACCTTTCCACATGGTGTGGGAGAGCTAAGGGATTGGTTTTCTTGAAGAAAGCCTTAAGTACTGGGTTAGGGGGAAACAGGTGCATTTCAGAGAGAAGTTTCCATCATGCTTACCAAAATTTTACTGTAAAATTTAGAATAATTAAAAAAAAAAAAGTAAAGAAGCTCAAAGGCCATGTGGCTCATTTGCTCAATGACACTAATCCAGGAGCTGTGAGATTCTCACAGAGGCTTCTTAAGAGGGCAAATCTATTCTCTGGCCCTCTTTTGTTCCCATCATAGATCTAGAATAAAGGTGACTCTAAAGCCTTGGTTTACCTGAAAATTGAATGTTGTCAGGAAGCACCACACTTAAAATTTTCTCGCTTGTTCCCACTGATCTGAGGATAAATGGCCAATGGTAGGTTCATTGCACACGTGGTGGGCTTCTACTTGCACGTCTGACTTTTGGTACCTCAGTGGAGACGGCTAAGCAAAACTCATAATGCTGTAATTGAAATGTTAACAGATAATTGCCCAGGTAATTATTCCCAGCTATTTTATTATCATTAGAGGAGGATAAAAGTCAGCGGTACAATTCAATATCAATATTACTGGATAAGTGAGATACACTTAACCTTAGTGCATCTGTTTCATAACAACTCAAGGGTTTTCTTTTTGGCTGAGGACAAGGAGAATGTTAGTGCTGGGACAGGACGAGCTTTAGAAGGCAGGGATGTTGTCCATGACGTCTTTTACTAGGGTCATGACACCTCATTTGTGCTCAGCAATGGTTTCTAAAATGGTTCCTCTTTACCGTGGAATGCCTTCTGCAGCAGCATATGTGAGAGCAAGTTGTTCCTTCTACAAAACAAGAAGTGGAGGAGATGATGTCTTTTGTCTTTTTATTTGTATATCCTTTTCCAGCCATGGGGCACGGCTGCCGGTACCCCTTTCGTTCCAGTAACCTGTGAGCCGTCCATTACCTCCCTTCCCCTGCTCTGATGCTAGCTGTTCAACATTCCTGCCTTGTTGACATATCAGTTATTTCAGAATTTTCTGCATTGTTTTAGTTTAACTTTTCTTTATTTTGCTTGATTTAATTTAAATGTAATTAAATAATTTCAGTGAAATGTATCATGTGATTATACCCCTAAGAGTTAACATTATGATCATTATTCTGTTAATAAATAACTGAAAATATTTTTACAATCGGGATTTGAGCTTGCACTTTAGCAAAGGACTAATTTCAATGTCTTCTTAGGATTTCCGTCATTTGGTTCTTTCTGATGGCACCCCAGCCTTCCCACATGTCCTTCCTTTAAAAAATCTTCAAAGTCTTCTAGAGTATTTTATATTAATATATTTCATGTCTTCATTCTAGGTTTAGTAGTTTAGCAATTGTTTGAAAGCATACACAATTTTCAAATTTAATGACAAAAAGATTTGTGTATAACAATTGGTCAGGGATCAGAAAATTAGGTCTCAAAAATATAACTAAACTTTCCTTAATTTCCTTAATTACGAGATAGGTGTTTGACATAATGTAGGCAAGTACAATATTTTAGATCATTTTAAAAATTCAACATTGAAAAATACACGTTGAAAAGTTGAAATATGCACTTCACATTTTTGACTTAAATAGCTTATTCCTCCTCTGATTTAGAACTCAAAATGTGACACATTTTCTTTTGCATCAATATGTCAATGTCAGTTCTTGTATTTTTTGTTGAGATGTTCAGTACAAAATTCAGCATTGAATTATTTATCCAAGAATGACATATATCTATTTATTTGTGAAATGGAAAAATGCTATTCACATATAATATAGGTGTTTCTGAATAGACACTAGATAAAGTGATATTTGATCAATGGTTTATTTAATAGATGGGGTAACAATTTCAGATATATTTAAGGTTTTATGGTACCCCAAATGGTCGTATTTATTGTTTCTGAACATCTTACTCTGTAGTTAAATAATTTCTTTCGAAAATCCTCACACTTTAATCATTATTATCTGGCAAAAGCCAATGGTAATATTGGTTCATTTAAATAAAATTGAAAATCAAAGAATATTTTTGGAAGCCAATGTTCAACTTTACATATTTGAGTAAAGACTCAAAGCTACCACTTTGACATTTGGAAATGATTTAAACACACAAGAGTGTGCGACTTACTCTTTCTATAGTGAATTTCTAAAGAAATCACTTTCACTAGAAAAGAATAACAAGTGCACTTATTAAATTATTTCCAAATTTAGTTATACATAAATATTCCAAAAGTTTGTGTGGTTATAATGTCAAACAAACAAACAAAAAATGCCTATTTGTTGATTTGATTTTCACAGTGAAGTAAATGTAGAAATTTTCCTTACTTGATACGAACAAGTAAATTTCTTTCAACAGATCAAAAATTGCCCCAGCATCTTCTATTACGTATTTGCTGAGCTATAAGGAATATGACAGATGAAATGTGGAGCCAATTCATCAAGCAAAGCTTTAACTGTCTGTAGCTAAAACTATGAGAACGTTTCCAGTTCACAGTATTCATTGTTGTGTGGCTGATAGGAACTATATGAAACTCTTCAGCACAGGTGTTTATTGGTTAATGAGGCAACGAATGGATTTAAATTTGGGGTCTTCTCAAAATTGTCAAACTTGGTTAGATTTTTTAGTACAAAGATATCATTGATCACTGGATTCCAAACCAATTCCATTTTGTCTATCTATCTTCCAGCTTGAAGCATTGAAGAAGCAGCCTTTTTAGGATATGTGCTTATTGTGGGAACCTTATGAGTCTCTTGGTCATATGTACATTCCCTTAATAAAAATAGCTAATGCTTCCTGGATTCTCTTATTTCTTCAACATGCTGAAAAATTGCATTTATTTTTTTATTTTTTATTTTTTTGTCTTTTTGCCATTTCTTGGGCCGCTCCCTGCGGCATATGGAGGTTCCAGGCTAGGGGTCTAATCGGAGCTGTAGCTGCCATTCTACACCAGAGCCACAGCAATGCGGGATCCGAGCCGCGTCTGCAACCTACACCACAGCTCACAGCGACGCCAGATCCTTAACCCACTGAGCAAGGGCAGGGACCGAACCCGCAACCTCATGGTTCCTAGTCGGATTCGTTAACCACTGCGCCACTACGGGAACTCCGAAAAATTGCATTTTTGAGTTCATTTTTGCATTTACAAATGCTTGTTTCCATGTAAGACATTTAATTTCTGCTAAAAATCAGAAAAAAGTTTGATAAGCTGTCTTTGGTGAATGATTGTTACACTTGGGTCTTTTTCATTTTCCCTCCTCACTTAGCACATTTCATAGCAGCATTGCTTAATCTATTGTCATTCAAAAAAAAAAAAAAGAGAGAGAGAGAGACCAGCTAAAATTTTAGTCTTCTTTCATTTAGGTTATTAAGTTGTTTTGGATACAACTACCGCATGTACCAGTCAGAGTCTTTAATTTGCTTAGTAAATGACACTTCGATTTGTATGCATTGACACAGAGGCTTTTTGTTTGCATATTAAGTCTGTAGAAATTATTTTGTTCTCCAGAGGAGAAGCCCATTTCCACATTTTTCTTAAAACATGAGGCTTTCTCCATCCATCTTTAATTTTCCTCTTTAGATAAGGATACAAGTAAAAAAAAAAAATTACCTTCCTCTTAAATCTTCTATAAAAATAGAGATGTGTGATGATGGATTGCAACTGACACAGGGCACAGTCTTTAAACACAAGAGAGAACAGAGAGGACTGGGGCATGGAAGGGAGAAAAAGAACATTGGTTCCAGGAGACTTCTCCCACTTCACAGATGTCCGCAACTTGAGAAAAAAGATAGTAGACCCAGTTCTCATGGGTAATCACTAACATGTGACGGCTGACGATTTATAATTTTAACTTTGTAACCATAAAACTAAACGCTTGTTGGTAACGAGAGGGTGACTTCCATTATAAATAATTACGGGACACATCAAATTTTTCATTTAACTCTCAAATTTTGCTGTTGAGTGCAAACGACCAATGACTCATTAAATGAAACATTATTTAAAGAAATACATAAACATTCGTGTACAAAGAAATGATGGTTACATTTTCAGATCAAATTAATTTTTCATTTAGGGTTTCCATGTAAGATGTCTGGGCTGTGCATATTGTAAATTTTGAAGAAAGACTGTACAAACAAAATGTCTAAGAGACTTATTTCAAGTATAGATACTACTCTGAATGGCCTTCACTCCTGAAAATGATTTTGCTGACCATGAGTTTCAAAACATTCTGAACTGTGATTATAATTGAGGCTGCTGAGAGGGCTGCATGAGAAATCCATTTCAAGCTCAATAATTTTATAATGTATTTCAGAATCTACAGTGGGATTTTATAGAGTTGCCCCTTGATTTTCTTCTTTATCATCAAATGCTTGGTGTGCACAAACTGCATGCATAGCATGGTTCTTATCATGTGAAGATATAGAGATTAGAGTTATAATCTAAGACTACCCAGACGTACACAGACATAATACAAAATAAAGCAAAGTAATAGTTCTATAATGTGAAGCACATGCTAATTCTTGGAAAGGATATTGCCAAGAGAAGAGTGGATAGGAACAAAGAAAATCTGCAAATATATATAGTCTTTGAAAGCTCTCCATTTCTGAATCTTTCTGTCTGGAATCCAGAACATTGATTTGACTAATTTAAGTGCTGTTTGTCAAAATTAATTCAAGGAGTTCCATCATGGCTCAGTGGAAACAAATCTGACTAGTATCCATGAGGACACAGGTTTGATCACTGGCCTCACTCAGTGGGTTAAGGATTAGGAGTTGCTATGAGCTATGGTGTAAGTTGCAGACATTGGCTTGGATGTGGCATTGCTGTGGCTGTGGCATAGGCAGGCAGCTACAGCTCCAATTCTACCCCTAGCCTGTGAACCACCATATGCCACGAGTGCGGCCCTAAAAAGACAAAAAAAAAAAAAGTAATTTGAATGATTCTTCTTAACTCATGATAAAGTATTTAATGTTGTCCTCTCCTAAGCTCATAGCTTCTTCTGGGAGAGTCCTATTTAATCTTAACATTTTCACACAAAGTGCCACTATCGACATGGAAATATCTTTCCCAATCAATAATAGATTTAATCAAGCTCTCTTCATTCTCAAAACAATGTGCACATATATCTATATATTTGTATTAAATCACTGCAATTGCACCTTTCTGCTCATGCTTTCTTCAATAAGATAAAAGATATGTATGGATTAGCATCTTTTGGGGAATTGCATTCTCACTTCCAAGCACAGTTAATGTCCATGGCATGAATAAATAAGTGAGCAAATGAATTGGCAAAAGCAATCATGTTGAAAGAAATATGTTCTCCATTACTAACTTTTTAAACTTTACTTATATTGAGATAAATTAACTGATGATAGATTTAGGTATTCTTAAAATAAAATAGCAATCACAGATACTTCTAGGTTTGCATGCCAAATGTCTTGACCACCATATAAAGAAATCTACAGGATTGTGGAAATGATTGTCCTTTCATGTTAAATATATCATGTTGTATATGTTTAATTTACATATTTTTAAAGATGTTCATTAGAAATTTATTTATGTAAAAGAACTGTATAAAATTATGTGGAGCAGAACTTTGATAAAAATGGTGGGGTAAGGACTTCCAAAAATTGTCCTCTATATGAAATGAGAGAGAATACTGGCATAAAGTTATAAGAATCAGCTTTTCAGAACCCTGGAAATTAATCAAATCCTTGCAGTAATTCCAGAAAATGCATTCAAGAAAAACTGATGAATCATGGTTAAAAACACTGAGCTTGTGATACCTTAATTTTCCCAGTTCCTATCCTCTCTTCCCATCTCCAGGAAAGCCTGGAAAATAAGAAACAATGACCATCATAAAAGCCACCAGTCTGAAGCCAAAGAGGGGAAACTTTGTTGGCGCTCCTTCAAATTCCCAGTCGCGTAGAACTGACATTACTAGACCTACCTGATAGTTCCCTGGAAGAGCCCACCTGGAAGGCTGTCTTTATGTAACATTACCGAAAGTTTACTCAGTGCAAATAACCTTTTCCAAAGGGTCATCTGTCTGAAAAAATCAGAGGCAATTTATAAACATCCCATCTGTCTGAGACAATGGACAACAATCGGGGATGATAGGCTGATTAAGAGGTTCCTGAGTCTGTCGTGGCCTAGTGGAAATGAATCTGACTAGTATCCATGAGGTTGTAGGTTCAATCCCTGGCCTTGCTCAGTGGGTTAAGGATCTGGCCTTGCCATGAGCTGTGGTGTAGGTTGCAGAAGTGGCTCAGATCTTACGGTGTTGTAGCTGTGGCACAGGCCAGTGGTTACATATTAACTTCAACCCCAAGCCTGGGAACTTCCATGTGCTGTAGACATGGCCCTAAAAAGACAAAAAAAAAAAAAAAGAGAGAGAGAGAGATTCCATGTATTTAAGGAAATCTCTGTTATATCATAAGATGACCATTAAGCTAAACCGGCAGATCTTTCAGTGGCCACAAACAACAAAGAATAAATACTTAATGGAGGTATTTTAGAAAAGGCACTAAAGCATCTAAAAACAACAAAAACTTCAATGACAACAAATCCTGGAAGTAGTGAGGCATCTGATTTCCACAACTGCTAGGTTATATTATTTCAAATGCCCAGTTTTCACCAAAAACTATGAGACATACAAAGAAATAAGAGTCCATGGCCTGTATACAAGGGAAACACAGTCAATGGAAATCATACCTGGAAAGCTCTGTTATTGGGCTTATTAGAAAAAGACCTTCCAATATTCTAAATCGGTCAAAAACCTAAGAAAACTATGCCTAAAGAACCAAAGGAAAGTTTAAAAACAATGCTTTGCCAAGTGAAGAATATCAATGAAATCACAGACATTTTTTTAAAGTACCAGATATAAATTCTGTAGCTGAAAAGTACATTTCCTGAAAAGAAAAAGAAAAAAAATCACCAGAGAGCTTCAAGATATTTGAGCAAGCAAAAGATAAGAATTCCTGAAGAAAGGTTAATTGAAATTATCCAGCTTGAGTAATAGAAAGGAAAGAACAATAAAGGAAAAATGAACAAAGCCACAGACACTTGTGAGCCATATTCAAGAGTATCAACATACACTTGTTTATAAGTGCTCAGCATAATGTGAGTTCCAGAGGGAAAAAAAAGAGAGAGAGAATGAATGGGTCAGTAAGAATATTTGAAAAAAACAATTAGCCAAAATAATTTTAATGTGAAGGAAAGTATTAGCTTACACATCCAAGAAGACTAACAAATCCCAATTGGATAAACTTGAAGAGATTCACATCTGAACACATCAGAATCAGTCAGAAGCCAAAAAGTAAATAATTAAAAAAAAAGAGGGGCCACTTGTTATGTACAAGGAATCCTCTATATGTTTAAGGCTGACTTTATATCACAAGACTTGAGGGCCAGAAAGTATGGGGAGGCACATTCAAACTGCTGAAAAATAAATAAAAAGACTATCAATTGACAACTCCCATTGTATCAAAACTATCCTTTAAAAATTAAGAGGAAATCAAGACACTTCAGATAAACAAAAATTGAAAGAATTTATTGTGAGTAGAATTCTGCCCTACAAGAAATACTTTCATTAACTTAATTTATAACACTAATTTATGTTAGTACCGATTTAATTACAATAATACACAAAAATGTGTTTAAATGAAATGAAATGAAATGAAATAATACTAATCCATGGGAAGAAATAAAAGACACCATTAATATTAACTGCATAGATAAACATAAAAGATGGTGGAAATATTTTTTCGTGTCTTATTTTTCCCTTATCTGAATTTAAAGGTATCTGCATAGTGCAACAGCTAAAAACTCTGTTGATGGGCACACGATGCAAAAAGACATAATTTGTATAAAAATATTAACACAAAAAAGAAAGGGTAGAGATAGATAGAAACACATTTTTGTGTATTATTGTAATTAAATCGGTACTAACATAAATTAGTGTTATAAATTAAGTTAATGAAAATCCCCAGATCACCCAGTGATACATACATAAATAATTTATCATATATATTATTTATATTATGTATTAGTATTCATATTTATATTTTATACTTATATTTACTATGTGTTTTATACATTTTTGTTTTTGTTTTGTTTTTGTTTTGTTTTGTTTTTGTCTTTTTGCCATTTTCTTGGGCTGCTTTTTTAGGGCCGCATTTGTGGCATGTGGAGGTTCCCAGGCTAGGGGTCGAATTGGAGCTATAGCCCCTGGCCTACGCCAGAGCCACAGCAACGCGGGATCCGAGCCTCGTCTCTGACCTACACCACAGCTCATGGCAACACCAGATCCTTAACCCACTGAACAAGGCCAGGGATCTAACCCGCAATCTCATGGTTCCTAGACGGATTCGTTAGCCACTGAGCCACGACAGGAACTCCTTTATATGTTTATGTTTATATAATATATTACATACATAAAATTAAAATGTGATACTACAAAATATCTATTCAACAAGAGAAGACACGAGTGAAGAAATAAACTGGAGTAAGATAAAAATTACATAACACTTAGGAAATAAATAGAAAAATGGAAAATATCCTAACGTAATAATTACATTAAGTGAAAATGAATTAAATTATCCACTTACCCAGTTAAAAGCTAGAAATTGTAAGAACGGAAAAAATATAAAACCATACAGTATTTATAAGAGCTGTACTTTACATTCAACGATAGAAATAAATTGAAAGAAAAAGATGAAAATAGATAAACCAATCAAACCATGATCTAAAGAGATATTATATAGACCACTAATGTCAGGTATACTATGCTTTAAGACAAAAAAATACTATGAAAGGCAGAGAATAATGCAGTTGACCCTTGAATAACATAGGCTTGAACAGTGCAAGTCCAGTTAGGCACAACTCTTTAATAAATACATTGGAAATATTTTTGGAGATATATTACAGTATGAAAAAAACTCCCAGATGAACCATGCAGCCCAGAAATATTTTTAAAGTAAGATAAACTTAAGTAGGTCATAAATGCATAAAATATATTTAAATACTAGTTTATTTTATCATTTACTACCATCAAAATACTCAAATCTATTATAAAAGTTAAATTTTATCAAAATTTACATACTCAAACACTATAGATCCTACTTGGCACTTTTGCAGCTGAATAAAATGTAAACAAATATAAAGATACTGTATTAAATTATAGCTGCATAAAATTAACTGTAGTACATACTCTACTACTGTAATAATTCATAGCCAGCCCCTGATGCTATTGCAGTGAGCTCAAGTGTTACAAGTATCTGCTTAAAATGCTGTGTGATGCTAATTATCTTTGTATGAGAAATTCGTCTGTCTAGTAAACTGCTTATCAGAGAAAAAAGTGATCTCTCATGGTTTTCACATTTTTTTCCGTATTTTGTGCAATATAAGTTAACTCTTGAATAACACCATGGGACCCACATGGAGTGCCACTAATGATTTTGGAAGCCCTCCCCAAAAAGGAGAGAAAAGTCACCACATTACAAGGAAACAATTGAATTGCTTGATACATACTATAGATTGAGGCCTGTCACCACTATTGCCCATCATTTTTACATAAATCAATTTGGCATACAGACCATTATAAAAAAGAGAGAAGGAAAATCTGTGAAGCTACACTAGCAGTGTGAAAACCTTGCACTTTCTTTGAAATGCCTTTTAATCTCGTGTTGAAAATGCAGCTTTCACGTGGGTGCAGGATTGCTATAAGAAAGGCAAACCTATAGACTCTCCAATGATTTGAGAAAAAGCAAAGTCATTATGTAAGAACTTAAAGCAAAAGGAAGATATAGGATCTAAAGCTGGAAAATTGAATGCCAGAAAAGGATGGTTTGGTAATTTTAGAAAGAGGTTTGGCTTAAAAATGTCACGATAACAGGGGAAGCAGCTTATGCTTTTCAGGCGGCAACAGATGAGTTCCCAGATTCCATCAAGGAAATCACTGAAGAGAAAGGATATCTGCCTAAGCAGTTTTTTAATGCAGAAGAAAGTGCACTATTCTGAAAAAAAAAAAAAAAAAAGGCCACAAGTAAAATTTATTACTAAGGAAGAGAAGTGAGCACCCCAGGACTTAAAGCAGGCAAGATGAAATAACTCTAGAGTTGGTTTTTTTTTTTTTTTTTGCAGATTAAGTTGGGTTTATGATCAAGACTTCTCTTATCTATAAAACTGCTAACCCTCAGCCTTAAAGGAAAAGATAACCACCAGCTGCCAGTCTTTCTTAGAACAAGAGGAAGAGCTGGATGAGAACTTTTCTCTGGAGTGACCCCTTTGATGCTTTGGCCTTCAAGTCGGGAAGTACCTTGCCAACAGGGGATGACCTTTTAAAGTTCTTTTGATATTGGATAATGTCCCTGACCATCCACAGCCTCATGACTTCAACGCTGAAGCTGTCAAAATGGTCTACTTACCCCAAAACACAACATCTTTACTTCAGCCCGCAGATCCAGGAGGTAGAAGCACCTGTAAGTTTTATTATACATAATACTCTCTGGAAAGGATTGCCAATGCTATGAAAGAGAACCCTGATAGAGAGAAGGATTACATCATTGAAAATGCCACTGTTATTATGGAAAAATCCCTGAAAGCTATTAGGTTGGAAATAAATTCCTGGTGGAGAAAACTGTGTCCAGATGTGCATGATTTCACAGGATTTACAACAGAGCCAGTCAAGGAAAACATGAATGAGATTGTAAATATGACAAAGAAAGTTGGGGATGAAAGATTTCAAGACAGGAATCTCAAAGAAATTCAACAGCTAATGGGAGCCACACCAGAGGGATTAACGCAAGATGACTTGATAGGGATCAGAGCTTTCTGACCAGTACAAGATAACGAGGTAGCTGACAAAGAAGAAGCAGTACAAGATAATGAGGTAGCTGACATAGAAGAAGCAGTGCCAGGAAATAAATTAATATTAGACAATATGGCAGAAGGGCTTTGATTATTCAGGATAATATTTGACTTCTTTTATGATGTAGACCCTTTTATGATGCAGGCACTGAAACTAAAGCAAATGGTGGGAGATGAATCCGTACCCTATAGAAACATTTTCAGATAAATGAAAAAGCAAAAAATATCAGACATAAATTACATGGTATTTCCATAAAATTATACCTAGTGTGCCTGCTTCTCCTTCCTCGTCCTCCATTTCTTCTACCTCTGCCACTCCTGAGGACGCAAACTCATCCTCTTTTTTCTTCTCCTCCTCAGTTTACTCAATTTGGTGACAAGGAGAATAAGGCTTTTATGATGACCAACTTTCACCTAATAGTAAATAACCATTGTGCCGCATAGTAAGTGAGCTTATCTTTTGTGTAACTGTGAGAGTATCTTCAAGTGAAAATCGAATAATTGTGCAACAAAGCCATATGAGACATTTTTGTGTCATCATAATCACCATTCCCTAAGTATTCACTGTCTTAAGTGGGACATCATGTGAAGACTTGTACAGAAGTGGGTAGCTTATCTTTACATAGGCATAAAGTGAGTGATATTTAATATAAAGTTAATGTATTAATTTCCTTACTGTCTTACATCTTTACTTTCAAAGAATTACATTACTGTACAGCATGCTTCTGTCATAATTGGAAGTTGCATATCAGCCTACATAACAGATGTTTTTGAAATATAACAATGTTTCCAATACTGTATCATAACTATGACTGTAATACTGTATGCCATAAAGTTTTTATAATGATTCAGGAGTTCCCATTGTGTCTCAGTGGGATAAGAACCTGACTAGTGTCCATGAAGATAAGGTTTCAATCCCTGGCTTGCTCAGTGGGTTAAGGATCCTGTGTTGCCGCAAGCTGCAGCATAGGTCACAGATGGAGCTTGGATCTGGTGTTGTGTGGCTGTTGTGTAGGCCAGCAGCTGCAGTTCCGATTCCACCTCCTTGCCTGGGAACTTCCACATGCCACAAGTGTGGCCCTAAAAAAGGAAAAAAACAAAACCAAACAACAACAACAAAAATTTATAATGATTCATTCATAAGTGTAAATCTGAATGACCATGAGGTAATAATATTTCTTCTTCATCATCAATGCACAAATCATTATGCTTTTTAAAAAATATTGTTTACATTATCCTTTCATTTCTGATATTGACTGTTAGTAATGCATATAATATCTACAGTGTTTTGTGTCATATAAGATAATTTTGAGTAGGTACTGACTCACAGAAAGATAATTCATCTTGCAAATAGATGACATAAACTTATGGTGTTAATATAGTACAGTACTGCAATTGCATTTTCTCCTCCTTATGATTTTCTTAATAACATTTTCTTTTCTCTAACTTACCTGTTTTTTAAAAAAATACGATATGTAATACATATACAAAGTATATTGACATATCCCTAAAGAAGACATGTAAATGGCCAAAAAGCACATAAAGATATGCTTATCACCATCAGTCACTAAAATCTGCAAATTAAAACTATAACAAGATACAACTTCATCCCTGCCAGCGTGGTTTTAATCAAAAAGTTAGAAAATAACAAGTCTTGGTGGCATTGTGGAGCTATCTAAACCCTCATACACTCTGGATTAGAATATGAAATAGTGCAGCAACCTTGGAAAACAGTTTCCTAGTTCTTCGAATGGTTAAATATAAAATTGCCATATGATTTACTATTCCCACTCCTAGATAGCAACCCAAGAAGAATGAAAACACATATCCACACCCATTCATGTTCATAGCAACATTACTTATGATAGATAAAATAGGGAAACTTCAGTTGTTTGATAAGCTCCAAATGCTATTGCCTTTTGAATGGATAAGCAACAGGTAGTATCTACACAATGGGATATTACTTGGCAAGAGAAAGGAATGAAGTGCTGATTTGTGGTACAACATGGATGAACCTTGAAAACATTAAGCTAAAGAACTCAAAGGCATAAGGCCACATATTGTGATTCCATTTACGTGAAATGTCCAGAATAGAAAAATCTATAGATACAGAATGTGCATTAGTGGTCAACACAGGCTGTGGGGAGAGGGGAATTAAGCTTCACTTTTAATGGATGTGAGGAGCTTTTTAGAGGCTCTGAAAATACTCTGTAATCACGTAGTGGTGGTGGTCAAACACATTTGTGAATATAATAATAACCAGTGAATTGTAATCTTAAAAAGAGTAAATATTGCAACTTTAAAAGAGTGCAGTACATCTTGAATTTTGAAAATACTTTGGAGCTTCCAGTGCTGAAAAACTGATCTCCAAAACCTAAGATAAGCATGCACATCCAATATATAAAGATGCAATCAGATACCTTGCATCAAGGGTCAAATGTTGTTGATTTGGGGCTGAATGTGGTATTAGCTGGCATTTGGTCTTCACAGTAATGAATACTAGCTGCTATCTATGCTCCAAATTTTTTTTTTCTTTTTTCTCCATGCTCATAGCTGCTCAGGAATCAAACCCATGTTAAAGCAGAGCTAAAGCAGAGACCTGAGTGGCTGCAGTGACAATGCTGGATTTTAACCTGCTCTGCCATCCTAAGGGAATTCCCCAGGATGTTTCTTAAGTGATATTATCTTCATGCTTTCATCTAAATCCTCATGCAAATCTGCAAGGATTTATAAAAACTATGACTTTATAAATGGACAAAACTTTAGTGATTAAGATATTACTCCAAAGTCTGTTAATATGTAGTCAGATCTGGATTGAGATATATCTGACTCCAAAGTCCATAGTATTCCACTGGAGTATAACCTTTTATTAAATAATTGGTCAGTTGATTAGTTGATAAATTTTGTTTTGCACTCAATACGCTTTTTTTTTTTTTTTTTTTTGGTCTTGGCCACAGAGTGCAGTGGCTTGACATGTGCTCTCAGTTTCCAGACCAAGGATTGAACCTGAGCTACAACAGTAAAAGCACCAAGTCCTAACCACTTGACCACTAGAGAATTCCCAATGAGTATTTTTTTTAGTTTCTACTCTGGATAACTTTTTTTAAAAGCAGGCAATACGAGAGTAAAATATTAGAAGAAATAGATGCTCTCAGAGATGGATTCTTGTGGGCATAGGTAAACAACTAGAAAGCAATTTAATTACAGTGAAAACTCTGAGAAATTGGGGGGGGGCAGACAGAGAGAGAGAAAGGGGGCATTATAAAGAGGGATTGAGTAATCAGAGGAGAAAGCGATCTGTATGCTAAGACCTGTGTAATGAAACAAACGAGTTCTACAAAAATCTGGAGAAAGAGAACCTCAGGCTTTGGGAAGAGCTCGCACAAAAGTCTTTAGGCAAGAATGTGCTTGGACAAAAATAAGGTGAACATTGCTAGAATGTAGTGATGTAGGTGGAGTGGCAGGATGTAAAGTCTGAGAGCCAGTCGGGAACCAGGTTTTAGAAGGATCTGTAGAGGCGAAGAACCGTTTGGGAGAGGAAGGAAATGACAGTCATGGTGACATGGATGATGGCGATGATGACGGAGGGTAACTGCCAGAAAGAAACAAAATCAGCGTGTACCCCTGATAATGTGCCAGCATGGTGCTAAGATCTTAAGTACATTCCTGTCTGCTTTTAGGACAGTCATCTCCATCTTACACAAGCGAAGACAAGGTTCGGAGATGTCAGCTAACTCTCCTAAGATCACACAGCTAAATGAATGCTGGAGAAAAGATTGAATCTATGTGATTTCTTTTACCACACTCGCGAGCCCCAGTTGCCTTCCCAGGGAAAATTCTGTAGCAGAATACTATGTACCACCGTCATTCAGCGATAATTTTTAGTAGAATGGATTAGACGAAACTTTATTTTGCTCACCAAATGTTTCTTGCATGTGTTCTACTTTCGCTGTGGTTGGTGATGATTCTTAAAGATTTAATGTTCATTATTTATATCTCTGGGACTTTAAGAATATCAATGTTGTGATTTCTCACCTCTCGAGTTGTCATTCTGGGTTGCCACTCTTGGGGCCATTTTTCAGTGTGTACCTTATGTTCTAGGGACAAAATATCCCAATATTGCTGCAAAAACCATCTTGCGTGACTCAAAGGCTGCAGCAGGTTTAGGCTGTCAGTTATTAAGCAGGTTGTTCTAAATAAGAAGCCAAGATCCTGTTATTTTGACATGCAGTAACAGAAAAGAGCTGGCGGCCCCAGGAGTATAAAATGAAATGTCAAAGAGGCCGGGGATATGTCATTGTCCAAGAAAAGCCATCGGCAACTTCCTGGGAAAACATCAGATTTACATTTACTTTCCCAAGTAGTAAACAGTATTGACAAGTGAAACATTTCTTGTGTTCTCTCCTCTGGGAGAATTTCAAGAAAGACAAATGATACCTTTTTTTTTTTTTTTTTTGGTGGCTGTCTTTTAAGAGGTTCAAATATGGGTCAGCATGGTGAGAAAAAGCTGCAGAGCGGATGCAAAAACAGAGCCTGCTCCTTCACAGAAACACATTCCATCAAGAGTGGTTTTGAAGGAGTGAGGACAAGAGAAACACTTATTGTTCCTGTCCTCATGTAAAATTGAGCCCTGCTAATTGTCACTAACTGAGAAACTGAGGCTAACTAGCAGGGAGTTCCCCCAAGGCTAGCTAACAGCAGAACAGGGTTTTAACCTAGGCAGCCTCATCCTTGAAGCTGCAGAAACACTCTCAATGTAAGGAAGAAACCATACATGCTTCTTTCTGGGTGGGAAAAATTATCCTGGCTAGGCTAGTTGGCCAGATTAACTAGACAATCAAATGCCTTCCCAAGATCCTAAAGCATAATTATGAGCCTAATTATGTGTTATTTACCTATCATTTATCTATCTACCTACCTATTTATCTATCTATCTATCTATCTACCCATATGTCTATCTACCTAGCTAGCCATCTGTCATCTTCTACTCGGAGTGCTTTGAAATACTTTAACATTTATTTCATGTTATAAAAACTATTAGTAGGCATATTTATCTGCATTTCCCACCTTTATTCCCAACTAGAATACTACCTAAGTAAATGCAGTGAATTCTACTTTATGTCTTCCATCTCTAGCAAAAAAGCCTGAAGAGTAGATAAACAAAGGAGTAAATAAATACATAAAATAAATAATAAAATAAATAAATAAAACTCAAGGTGGAAATGATCTAGCAAACCTTCCAAAGCTCTTGTGAACCTTCATGATAGAGTAATGGTTTGGACACTTGTTTCAATCCCTTGAGATAAAGTTGTTTGACCTTTCACTTGCCCAGAGGAAAAGGGCAGTTTAGCATCATTCATCTTCCAGGTAAGTTCAGAAGTATGTTTCTTGTGTTGTGATTTGCGATAAAATTTTCAGCATTAAAGGAAAGAAATAACTGCCTGTTTCCAAGAGTTTCAATATAGCATGTTCTTGGGGTGAAAAGGGTAAGTGGGTTGTATACGGCCTTGTTTGTCCTCCACTGAGCATGTTTCTATGTTGATTTGATTATCTTGGATCTGCTGCAGTTGATTGTTGTGGGTGTCCACATATCTGCAAAGCAAACAGGCAAGAGTTTTCAGGGGATCTTGGCCTGAGGCAGCCAATGTTAGTGGTATAGCCTTTCATTCATTGTCTGATGGACCAGGATGTGTGAGAGGGTCCAAGTCCTATCCTTGAAATAAAGTCATTTTGTGCCTGAGGAAAGGCTGGAGGAAACAGAGTCTGTCTCTCTTCTGTTAGCATAAGCTCTAGCTCCATGATGGCCTCATGCTTCTCAGTGACATCTGGTCAATCAGCCTGCTGTGGTCCTACTGAATCCCTAATGGGTTCTTGATCGGAAGGTTAGCTGAGAAGATGTGCTAATGATATTAGGTAAACATATGAAGTCAAGGTCTGTACCTACCAATTATATATTCTGACATACACTCAAAACTCCTAAAATTCAGATCCAGCATATCAACTCTGTTCCAGCCACCATCCTTAGCTATTTATATAGCTTGCTTAGTCTTTACCTAAAAACCAAATTCTACTACCTGTATTCTACAGATGCAGAAGTTGGGACTCAGAGATCTCTCTATTAAGCCAAAGAAGATTACTATCAGTTAGTAGCTATGATCTCTATATGGATAATGCTATTTGAAAGTCTATCATAATCACATAGTAAAAGGAACATTGTCCATGGATCAATAGGTGAGCAGAATACACCTGTATGTGAAAAAGAAGTACGAGTAAGATGGTCAGTTATCATCCTGATTATATATATCTCACACATAGCCCTCAAATTCTTTCAGTAGAAAGAATGAACTTGAACTTTGTGGTTGTGTCTTGTAGCGATTACTTCACAAGATTTCTAAAGGGGCTACCCATTTCTGCTTTTCTGCCCACTCCATTTCTCTTCTGAAAATGGCATTCCCCATCATTTCATTGCCAAATGAATCAGTAAATATTTAATATGCCCACCCAAATAGTATCTTAACTCTCTAACGTCACTGGAAGCCATTGCCCCTGTGTCCTCCCATTGGCGTCTCAAAGAAACAATGTCCAAAACAGGACTCTTGGCCAATGTTCCAGTTATTTAGCACTCCATGATACCTACTTGAAAAGTGAATGGCATAAAACAATCACAATATTTATTTTGCCCATACATATGCACCTGGACAGGGCTAGGCAGGTTCAGCATGTTTCTACTTCATTGGGTATCAGTGAACAGGCACAAAGTCATCTGAGGTTTACTCACTTATATGCAGAGTGGTTGATGCTGACTGTAGCTTCAGCTGTCAGGCAGACCACCTACAAGCAACCTCTCCATGAGGACTGAGCTTCCTCACAACATGGTAGCTAGTGAATGTTTCAAGAAACAGAATACATGAGGAAGCGTTACTCCCATTTCTGCTCTAGACGTCAAACTCGAATACTCTATTTGCTGAAGCAAACATAAATCCATGCATCATTTCAAAGGAAGGAAAATCAGACTTCATGTTTGAGGGGAGAAAATTCTAGCATGCTGGACTGTACCACTTGGACCCCTTCGGTGGACAGCCCTAAGGGGTATATGTGTACATAACTATCGCTATCACTATTTCTCTCCCCATATAGATAAGTATATAGGTGTTTGTGTGTGTGCTAATATGATATATATACACATATGAGATGTACATATATAATAGGATGCCTATGGAGATCTTTGAGATGCCTACACACACACACACACACACACACACACACACACACAAGAGAGAGAGAGCCAGTGAGAGGGAGATTTCCAAATAACTTTATATCTATCATCTCTATTAATGAAAGCCATAAATTTCCATGAATTTAAGATTGGTTGATACCAATATAAATTATGAATTTATGAATTAGTTGATACTAATATTTCCAAACCATGAGTTCCCATCGTGGCTCAGCAGTTAATGAACCTGATTAGTATCTATGAGAACGAAGATTCAATCCCTGGCCTTGCTCAGTGGGTTAAAGATCTGGCATTGCCATGAGCTGTGGTGTAGGTCACAGGCACAGCTCAGATTCTACACCACTGTGGCTGTGGTATAGGCTGGCAGCTGTAGCTCCTATTCAGCCCCTAGCCTGGGAACCTCCATATGCTGCAGAGCTTCCCTAAAAAGACCAAAAAAAAAAAAAATTCCAAACCAATGCTTCCTATCCAGCATCACAGGTTTATTCTATTTGTTTTCTTCCCATATTTGTAATTCCATTCTCTGATCCTGAAGCTCCCCCTTTTCCTAATAAACTAATTCATTTGATCATTTTTCCTCTAGGCAACCAATCTCAGAGTCATTGATACTACCTTGCCTGTGTGGATACCTTATTTAACCTGCTTAGCTTCTTCCTTCCCTTGAGGCTGCCCATCTGCAGATAGCCTCCTTACTTCATTAATCTGCATCTTTACCCTCCTCAACTCTGAATCCTATGCCAGCTGCCTTGGCTACAGCTTTGTCCTCTCTGCCTGGGCTGCAGAGAGAACTCTACTCCTGAGTTGGTGTGTCCCTACTGATGGATGACATTCTCACTCTGTTGGGCTCCGTCCATCCATACCAGGCTTCTGATTCCCCACCTCCCCCCAACAGGGACACCCTCCTTATTATACTTGAATGATACTCTTCCACATACACCCAGAACCTGCTTGGGTTCTGAAATCCTAAGCTGAGTCATCCACAGACATGGATGCCCTTCCTCACCCACATGGGCTGACTCCTCGATTTCCCATCTCATAAAGACATGCTCTTCAACTTGTTTGAGCTTGGACACCCCACACACAAAGCTGTCCTTCAAAATGGATGGCTACCTTGCTTGACCTTACCTAATGGATTTAGAACTAAATTGCTCATGAAGTTAAAGGGAAAAAGACTATCCATCGAGTCCTTTGGAAAGCAGATGCTGAAATTAAGTTAGGAGTACAAAGGATTTATTGTAGAGTAGTGCCTGAGTAGCAGTAACAAATAGCAGGCTTGTCACCAGCCCATCCAGCAGGGAAAGTCACATGGTGCCAACTATGAAATTGTGAGGTATGTATATGAAAGCCTTTGCCAGACCAGTGGAGAGCTCTGGAGCAAAGACCACCCTTCAAATGAGTACTGTGTTGGTCTTGACCCATCTGGGACAAACTTGCTCCATCAAGAAAAGTATGACCTCAACTCAAACTCTCGGAACTGAAGGAATTCGAGCTGGCAAGTGCCAGCAAAGCATAGTCCTCCCAGCCTGTCAACACGTTCTTTTGCAAAGAGGGATTTGAGAGGTACATGTCCGCATCTGCCACAGACAGGATATGGGAAGAGAAGGGGAATGGATTTCTATTGACTTTAGATAAGAGCTAAATATCAACATAAACACACAGAACTCAATCCTGCCACCTGAACAAATTCAAAACTGGGGTTGTGGATTCTTAAACCTCATGGTCTGCCAACTTCACTCTGGGTGTTTGGCAACAATGTACATATATGCATGCCATAAATCTAGGTGCAGAACCCTTCAGAATGGGTCTTCTCAGAAACCTACATTTTTAAAACTAACTCAAGCCATTCAAAATAGTTTTCCCTCTGCCTACAGGTGCCTCATCCACTCAGTGAGTATTTCTTGTAAATTCTTCTTCTTCTTTTTTTTTATCACCATAGTCTGTTGACTAATATGGCACTTCAGTCCACCTCATAACTCTGGGAACTATAACTGCTGTTCTGCTGAGTGCAACATCTTGTCCTTTTACTGTAAATCTATTTTGCTCGGGGGCACACTTTTATAGGTCAAGATCCTTGCTGTGTTATTGAGAAATGTAGGTTGGATTGTAAAGAGCAATTGTTTCCTGCAAAGTCACGAAGGTGGGCCCAGCATGATAGATATTCTTAGGTTATACATGCGATGGCATAGCTTGAACATTAAAGTTATCTCGGTAAGATATCTTTATGAATCTGACCTGTCTTAACAACATGAAGCATTAGGCATTAGGAGCATGTAAAAGAGAAACGATGGGCAAAAGGAAAAATAGTTTTTGATATTTGCTCAAGCGATACTTCAATCAGCCTGTTTTAACCTTCTTTCGTGTCTTGTGGTTTTCTTTGACTTGCTAACACCCCTTGGCTCTGAACCTTGACTCTGTATCTCTTCTTAAGTTTTTTCTTGCTTTGAAACATGCCTCCCATATTTGACCTCAAAGCTATATTTTTTTAGCATGACTTGGTTACCTCCCTGCCTATATCCATAAATACACAAAATTATTAAATAGTGTCTACGCTGTCTCTCGGAGCCTCTGAGGGGACTATTCTAAGCGTAACAGAAAAACCTTTCTCTCTTAAGCAAGTTGCCATGTCCTGTTGGTCTTTTCTGATAAGATATTTTATGTCAAGTGTTCATTACTATGTAAAGAAACACTCCTATGTAGTGACTTATAATAATTACAATTGCTCACTTTTCTCATATATTTGAAATTTAGGAAGGGCTTAGAAAGAACAGTTCACCTCTGTTCCTTGTACCATCAGCTTGGATAGTTCAAGGCTAGGGACTACTCAAAGGCTGGAGGCTGTAATCATAGAAAGGCCCAGTAATCCCCATGCGTAGTGGTTGATGAAGCAGTTAAAATGGAACTGTGGACCAGAACTCCTCTGCATGTGGTTTCTTCACAGCAAGGCAGCTATTTCTAGGAATGGGTACCCCAAAATATAGGAAGTATTAGCTGACCAGTTCTTAAGGCCTGGGCCCAGAAACTGGCCATTAATATTATCAGTTATCTCTTGGTCAAATAATAAAGGCCTGATTCAAAGGAAGGGGGCGTAGAACTCACATCTCATTGAGGAGAAGGTCAAAGAGTCGTGGGGCCATACTTTTAATACTACCATAGTAATCACATCATGATTAAGATTTGTGGTTGTGACAGTTCCAATCCTACTCATAAGATGATTAATCAAGTTTAAATGCTGAGTAATAGGTACCACTTGAGGGAGTTCCTGTTGTAGCTTAGTGATAATGAATATGACCAGTATCCAAGAGGACATGGATTTGATCCCTGGCCCTGATCAGTGGGTTAAAGGATATGGCATCTCTGTGGCTGTGGTGTGGCTGTCATCTGTAGCTCTGACTTGACCCTTAGCCTGTGAACTTCCAGATGCCATGAGTGTGGCCCTAAAATGGCAATAAATACATACATACATAAAAGGTAGCATTAAGAAATATGTGACTTGGTGAGGGAGAGGAAAACACAGATGAGGGTACTTGAACAATCCCTACAATGCTGTTATTCTCGAATTAATATCCAGCAGTGGAGGGACATTGTATTGAAATTTCTCTGGGAGGAGAGAGGAAAGGAGATTCTTCCCCATTAAAGTTTGAAAGACTTTCCAAAATACTATCATGAATGATATCCTGTGTGTATCTAACAATATCCACCAAAGCCATTGACACTGCTGTTACTATTCACTTTATCCTAATGGCAAATTTTTGTTTTGTAATATTGGAGAGTATGTTCAGTATTGCATAGCTAGCAGGTAGAGAGACTGAAGTTGAAATCAATTTTCCCTCAAACCCCATGTCAGGGCGTATTTTGTTAGTAAATAGATTTCGAATTCCAAACGAGGGCAGAAGATCTGAACTTGAATGAACAAGTTGAAGTAGGTATATTATGAGGCATAGAAAACTTGAATGCTTATAATTGAACACAAAGTAAAAGGAGGTTATGGTAAGGAGAAAGGACCTAAGAAACTCTGATCCCATGGGATAGGCTGATCCTGTCAAGGGATAGGCAGTTGTTCAATGCGTAGTATCCAAGGAGTTTGGCCAGATTACAGGTAATTTGGTTGTCAAAGCCTATTAACAGAGTGGCTCATTCTACTTGGTGGGGTCTGGTTGCAGGGTTGGTGTGGTTCACAAGTTACATTCCAAGACTAGCATGCCTCAGCACGGGAATGTCAAGAAATGTGGCCATTCACCAACGGACAACGACTTTGAGGATATGCGATCAAGACTCGGTCTCAAAAATGTAGAGAAGGGTACAATTTCAGAAGACAGCATGTCTAATTCAGGTTGACTGAACTTCACAGTATTTTTCTGATTCTCAAGAAAATGTTTTAATGCCCCACCTCCCAATATAGGGGTAGAGGATTAAGAGGTACACACTATTATGTATAAAATAAGCTGTGAAGATGTATTATACAATGTAGGGAATATGGCCAATGTTTTATAATAACTATAAATAGAGTATAACATTTACAAATTGCAAACCACTATATTGTACACCTGTAACTTATATAATATTGTACATCAACTATAGCCAATAATTTTTAAGTATATAAATTGTTTCAAATTAGTAATATAGGCCTCACAAAAAAAGAGTGTTTTATAGGAAGCAGATATGAAAGAGGGAAGTTATGAGTATCACTCACTTATGGAGCATCTAAATTGTGCTAAGTGTTACCTGCTGTCTGAGTTGCCGCAAGATTTCTCCCAACTCCCTTTATTCATCTTCCGCCATTCCATTCTTGGGAAAGTTGTATCTGATATGGGTCTTTGAAAGGTTTAATAGGATTGGTACACAATCAAAAGAAAGTGTAGAATGGGTCACATGAGATTAATTTTCATTTAAGGTGACTTAAAAAAGATTTTAAAAAAATTCTTAAAGGTCGTTTATGATACCACTGAGTTCTCAAGGGTAAACAATTTTATGGAGGAAGATACTGACAGAGAGAATTTATTGCCTGCAATTTTTTTTTAATGCTCTAGCTCTCTCAGGGGGAGATGGCTAGACTGAAATTCAAGATCTTAATTTAACATAGCAGGCACTCATCTTCTGCTTGGCATTCACTTACAGATTATTTAATCTCATTAACAATATTACAAAGTCATTGTCATAGTTTCCTACATCTGCTATAACAAATTGTCATACACTTGGTGGTATAAAGCAATGCACCTTATTCTCTTTCAAAGTCCAAAATCAGTTTCTCTGGTTGGAATGAAGATATTAGTAGGGCCATGTGCCTCCTAAGTCTTTAGGAGGTCATCTGTTTCTTTATCTTTCCCAGATGCTAGAACAGTATGTTTTGCATACTTCAGAAGTAGACTTACAAACTAGGTTCCTGCTTCTCCATTCTTTGATCATTGAATAAAGCTTGTGCCATTCCATTTTCAGCATTGGTTTCCTTATCGGCTGCAAGAATCTGATTGGAAAAGGAACCCCTTTGAGGAACAAAGAGTCTCAGCCTTGGCTAGGATCCAGCATGAGTCCAGTCAACCAATTTGGTAACAAGATGTATTTCATCTGGTAAAGATAATTACAATTAGAATCAAAGTCTGCTTAGAAAATTCATGACAATTAATTTCCCCGTCTCAAGATTCTTAATTGTATCTGCAAATTTTCTTTTGCCTAATCCTGAGTCCCAGGATTAGGACTCACACACCTTTGAAGGCTGTTATTCAAATTAGCAAAACCATGGTTTCCTGTATTTTAGATACAGTCAGATGGAGGTGAAGCCTGAATTAAAAGTCAGATCTTCCCATAGCTTATAATTTGTCCTTCCTTACCCACAGCAATGCTACTGCTTTTGTCCTAGGAAATGCACCACTATTCCCAACATAAGAAATCCAACTACCATCAGGATACCAAAGTGCACAGAGGTACCCCAAGAACAAAGATACAGATCATGCTTGGAAGAAAATTTAACAGCAAAGCCCCTCATCAAGAGGAAATAGGGCGGGAACGGATATATGTCCTCCATCATCAATTGTACTGCAGTGAAGGATAAGTATTTTAAATCCTCTGAGACTCATTTAATCATCTCCAAAATGGAAAAATTGCATATTCGCAATAACCTCACTACTTTATTGGAAAGAGAAGAAGAAAAGCTATTTGAATAGCAAAGCATTATGATCGAGTTTGATCTTTGGGGTTTAGAAGTTTCTACCCAAACGGTACTGAGGGATATGAAATTTACATTTTTCTGACATAGACATCATCATCACCTGTTGATTCTTCATCTTTTGGGGACTGTATGAAATACCCGACTTAAATTTTATCTGAAGCTTCAGGTATTACTGGCAAATCTTCCTAGACATTAAGACATAGATTTTGGCCTTCTGAACAGTCTAGCAAAAATAATTTTGCCTTATATCTATCGAAAGAAAAATGAATTAAAATATTTATTAGAAAGAAACCTGTTTTTTTAACGGAATAGCTGGACTATTACACCGACATTTTCCAATCTGATTTTATTTTCCTGCTTTTTTGATTCATTCTTGTTGATGTATTGCTCTTTATACAAGCATAACATAATTCTGTAAACCACAGGAACGTTTCAGTAGCCAAATGTATTCTAAATAATTGCTATACTGAAGTGACATAAATCCATTTGCAACTCTAGGATCATAAAGCAATAGGATTGGAATTGACCCAAGGAGTTGCCAAGAGATGTGTGGTAAAACAGAAATATCACTTGTCTGGTAGTCTGGAAAAACATTTTCTAACCCATTCTGATAATCCTGTTCTCTTCCATTTCTGCTTGGTCTCTGTCATATATTTTACACTTTCTCTTCCCAATATGACCACTGCAAGTGGGTGCTAATTATCTCAAGTATCTCAATGTGGAAGGCAAGAACACTCAGATTTCAACAATTTATTTTATTGCCCAGGCTGGGACAGGAAATCGTGAAGGGCATAACCAGATAGTTTATGGGAATGCCTCTGACCTGTAATAGGTATTGTCTCCAAGTCAGGATGTAAAGCATATGGGGGCATGTTGTCTTGTTTCCCTAGATTAGAAGAGTTTTAGTGGCCAGACTTGGATGTGAAAGGAATTAGAACCTGTAACATTTATTTTATTTATCTTCAGATTAATCAAACTGATATTATTTAACTAATTGTTCAGCAAATAATCTAGATGCTTTGAGACAAAAGGTATAATTTAACAAAGAAATTCTTGGAGTTCCCGTCGTGGCTCAGAGGAAATGAATCTGACTAACATCATCGAGGATCCCTGGCCTTCCTCAGGGGGTTAAGCATCTGGTGTTGCCATGAGCTGTGGTGTAGGTCGCAGGTGCATCTGGGAGGCTTGGATCTGGCGTTGCTGTGGCTGTGGCATAGGCCAGCAGCTGTAGCTCTTATTCAACCCCTAGCCTGGGAACCTCCATATGCCACAGACTGGCCCTAAAAAGACCAAAAAAAAAAAAAGAAAAAAAAAAGAGATTCTTAAGTTCTATTTAATGACATCTTAAATACAAAAGGTATCTTTAAAGAACTCCTTTTATTCTCTAGAGAGGTTACAGGATTATATTATGCCACGTTTTTAGATGTCATGGTTATAATAAGGTACGTTAAAGAGCTTGTTTAGAAATAACTATTTTTCAATAAGAATAATAGATAAAGGGTAAACTGGTAATAATGCTTATGGATAGTAGATATTCTAAAAGATGGAAGAAGGATAACATGAAACGTGTTCCTTTTTTTCATTTTCTCCTCCCTTTCATCTCCTACTTTTACTTCTCTTCCTCCCCTTCCTTACTTGTGTCTCATCAATCAACTTTATTTTACTAGTGCGAAAATAGGGCAAACATTGGAAAATGAAATAGATGTCCTATGGCCATTCTCTCTTACATTTTGACACTAACAATCTTAACTTCGGTGCTGAAATCAGTACGAGAGCAGTAAGACAATGCATGCATCATTATCATCATAAAGATCAGCCTTGTCGTCATCATCATCTGTGATGCTGGCAAGGGTGATGTGGGAGAAATGGGGTGAGAAAATTGGTACAACCTTTATGAAAAGCCTTTTGGAGATACATAGTCATAGAATAATAAAAGTCTAATTCATTTAGAGCCAGCAAATGTATTTCTGAAACTCCACCTGAAAGAAGTAACCCTAAATATAAGAATATCATTCCCTTAAATGAACATTTAACATAACTATTTATAATACTCATGAACTTGAAACAAGTAAATGACCAACAAAATTAGAATGCTAAACCAAATTATAGCATATATACTCAAAGGAATTATTATACTAGATTTAAACTGAATGCCTATGAAAAGGATGTCATAAACTATTTTATAAGCATCTCCCTTATTAAGGGAAACAGCAGGATAACTACTGTATATAAAGTATGATTATAATCATGTTTAAATTGTTCATAAACATGTGTCTAAATAAATATGTTGCCACTGCAGAATTTAGGCACTGAGAGAGTTCTCCCCGACCCATATATTTCGGTTTTAAAAATTGTACTTGATGACTCTGAATTGATTTTTGTAATGAAATAAAAAATAAACATATTTTTGGATGAAGTTGTTTTGGAAATTTTAGAAGCCAATGCTCTTTAGTTAATACCACTTTAAATAGCATGCTGTGAACAAACAACTAACATGCCAGGCATCTGACAAACACACGGGGAAAGCAGAGATGATGAAGACAAGGTCCTTGTCCTCAAAGACTCAATGTCAATGCCAAGAGGGAGATACAGTCGTGGACCTAATTAAACATAAAGTGATTTAAGTTTGGAGGGAGTCTACAAGATAAAAGTAAGCTAAGTTCTTTGAGGTTTGAGAAGTAGACTGAGGAATGGAGATGCTTGTGAAATTGGAGATAGTGTTGGCACGATCCACTGCTATGATTTGGAAAAGCCAGTTCTGGAAGGGGAAGTGTTTTCACAAGCAAAGCCCCATGCAAGTTGTGGGATTATATTCAGAGAAAACAAAAATGGCTTGGTTTCATGGGAAGCGTTCTCAGGAAGAACTCATCTTAATGATAGCTGAAACAAATACACGCACCACAATTTACAGGAGGAAAATTTTGGTGTGGGCAAGAATAAAAACTGGCTTCTTTAAGAGGAAGTAGAACATCCAATTGGAGGAGGCTGGGGGGGGGTGAGAAATACCTTCCTTTGTAAAATACACTATGCATGCTTTTCTTGAAGGCATCTGCATACTTAGCTACATAGAAAGTCTTTTCCTACTGGGAAAGGCTAAGAAGGAAGGTATGTGGAAGAAGAGTCCAGAGCTGGCCATCTGGCTGATCACCTGTATGCAAATACATTGTGTTGAATTCGCATTAAAGCTTCATTACCAGGATGTTGATTTACCCAAGAGGAGGTCCCTTGTGTCTGTCCTCCTACCTCGTTCTTACCACATGGGATGTAGACACGGTAGCAAAATGCTAACATGCATTTTGTCCTATGAGGCAACCATGAGTTTGGAAGTCTGAGTGAGAATGAAAAAAAGAAAAGGATGAAATGTTACCATACCAGGCTTAAGTTTCCCATCTCCAGATTTACTTTATGAAAGAGAAAAAGTGTCTTCCAGAAGCCCCTGCAGTTTCAGGGTTCCATTCTGTTATATGGAGATAAAGTAAATCCTAACGAACAAAAACTAGTACTTATTTACTGAGCTAAGATTTATTTTAGGCATAGTGATAAGGTATAAATATTTATATAACTCATATTTATAATATGTATAACTACATACTGTATACATTTATACATAAATGTATGTTTTATTTGTATATGTATATTTCTATTTCACTCTTCTTACAATAATTCTTAGAATAACACCGTGATGTATATATTAAGTCTGCTCTTTTATAGAATATACCATAGAGAAACAGAAGGGCTGAAAAATGCGTTCCAGATCAAACAGTATATGAATTATGGGAACAAAAAGCAAACGCTCATCCTAGTGGTACCAAAGCTATTGCCTTTATACAACACATACGCTGTTTCTAACTTGCATACACCTTATGGAGTCCCTATTTTCTATTTCAGATCTTTCTGATGATTATTCTTAAGATTCAAGCCAATTGTCTTTTCCCCTTATAGTTAGCGTTTAAGCTTATTTTAATTAAATAATAATCACAATATTTATAACAATAAAAACCTAAACTAACTCCCCTTCTAATGTATTTCTACTCAAGTTTGACAAAAACAGGTTATACGGTTACTTTTAACTTCAGAGAGGGCAAGAAAAGCAAATCTTCCAGGTGTCTGGGAAGAGAGGAGAGTGAAGGATTTACACACAGTCTTGAGGACAAAGCTAGACTTTCAACACACTGGCAATTCAGCTTAATAAACAGTCATATCCATTCACACTCCAAAAAGTAATTTTAACGAATGTCTCTTTATTCTTGACTTCTAAGTCTGTGTTTTTTCAATTCAGTAGACAGATTATGATGCCTCACTGTCATTTTTTAAATTAATTTTCATGTCTCTGATGATTTTTAAGGTGAAATATTTAAGGTGAAATATGAGTTCATATCATTGAAAGACATGTGTGTTTACTTTCAGAGCTGAAATCTTTCATATTCTTTAGCTATTTTTTTACCCTCTTTTCTCTATTGCATGGCTGTTAATAATGCAGACCCTGAAGGGAGACCACCTAAGTTTGAATCCTGACATGGACACTTGTTATGTAATGTTTGGTAACTTTCTTAAATATGCTTTATGCACCATGCTTTATATACAAATATGCATTATATACGTGATTATATTGCATATGCTATATAATATATTATATATATATGTGTGTGTGTGTATATGACACACACACAATGTTTCTGTTTAATTTAAATTTATATGTATGTAAAATTGGGACTTCACATTCAGGAATGTCCACTTATTTAACTACTCCCATATGATAGTAATTTTTTGTTCATTTTAGTCACATAAGTACTGAATGGCTTTTCTAAAATTTGATTCTAAGTATTCCATATGTTTATGAGGTTTTTATGAGGTATTTTCCTATTTTGTTTTCTGTTTTTTATCGTCAGCATATAAGAAAGCATATCTTTATATGCTATTATTCTTTCACCTGAACATCTTAGTGATCACTAGCTGTTCTTACTTTTTTAAAAGTTAATTATATTTCCTTTCCTAGGTAAGCATCATAGCATCTGTAAGGTAATTAATTATAATTTGCCTCTACATTTGTACTACTTTACACCACTTTTCTTTTTCTAAATGAATTTACAGATTAATATGACTACTTTCAATATCATTTTAAATCTCCTGTTGCTTTGTTTTCTCAAGTCCTTGTATTTTAAAAAAATTTCTGACACCTGTCCTTTATGCCTATCTGTATCCCTCCTAACTAGTCATTGTTTTAACTCATAAATAAATGAATTCTTTGATTTCCTTAAGAGCACCATATCTATTTTTCAATGTTATATCTGTTTTCTATACTAACATTAAAATACATTTATTTGAAATCCATTAGAAGACAGAAGCAAGAGGAAGAAAAATTTCTCCCTCTGCCAGTCTCTAAGTCTACCTGCTGCTCATAAAAGGACAGAAAAGGTGTTTCTGGTTCTTCTCTTCTGACCTCCCCTGCTCCCCTCTCCATGACTCCAGTTGAAAGAGTCAAGAGCACTACCAGGGCTTGGCTTACCAGGAGTCAAAAGAGTAGCTCAGCCCACCGTAGGCTCAGGGACAACAAGACAAAACAAAGCAGCCTTCCTTTCCTTACTTCCACATCATAACTGTGAGGAAAGATGTGGTCCATGGAATCACATCCTCCCGACAAGACCTCAGCAACGTTGAAGGCTCCCCTCACTCTCTACCTTGGGGTCACCTTGGCTTATCTACTTTTGTTCTTTCCCCAGTCAAGTCAGTCTCCAAACGCAGCCCAAGAGGCCCTGATCCTCCCTTACCCCTGGAACCCAATCACCAGTTGGCCGATTGGCAGGCAAATGAGGCCAATAACGGGTCCAGGACTCCACTTTCCTCTCCTCTGATTTAGCCCCTTCCCATCACGCCTCACCTACTGGCAAATTGTATATTTATTTGTTGGCCTCTCTCCAGGAGACCATGAGCCCCATTAGGAGAAAAACTTTTGTCTGAATCATTGCTGATTCACGCATGGTCTAGAAAATTACCAGGTTCATCATCAATATTCAATAAATACTTGCTGGTTGTTGAATAAGTCAGTCAATGAATCTGTCTCTTGTTCATCCCCTTTTACGTTTCATATCGCATTTAGTGTGGTCTAGTTTGTGTTTTAGTTTCCATTTACACTTTAATGAAATCAGGTTTATTTTGAACTGTTATGAAAATGTACTGTGAGTATTTTTCTTTGGGTTTCTTTCAGGTTTATCTGGGTGGCCTATGAATTTTGTCTTAGAATTTTCAGGGTGGCTGTCTTACTAACTTATACCTTCCATGACCAGGATATGAGAGGAAGATGGAGCAATGGTCAGATCTGGCAGGGAATCAGACTTAGCTCTGTAAAGTCTATTTTAATTTATCGTCATTGTTGCAGTCAAAGAAAATGTCAACAGAAGAGGTCATTAGTCTACTTCTGGAATTTTATTCGTCTTAGTATTTTTACATAAACATATATTCTATGCTTGGCATCATTCCTATATGTGCTAGAGCTCAAAGAAGTGTCTAAGCCTATTGGGAGTTTCTCATCTAATTCGGAGTCCTTCCTATAAATAAAAAGCTGTGTTGGGAGAAGCTTTAGACTATCCATTTGATGTCTCCATGAATGAAGTTTCTGGACTGAAAATAAGAGGGCATAGTTTCATAGTCCCGGCCACAAAGGAGGGTTTTGCTTACCTGGTCCATTCATTTAGCTACAGGGAAGTGTTTTCAAATTGTATACCTGCTCTCCCTTCTTGCTCAGGCTTTTAACCTGAGTTTCTAGTTTCCACTGTCCCAGTTCTTGGGTAGCACAGTGGAATGGGAGAAGCCAAGCTCAAGCACCCTCAGGAGCACTGCTGAATGTTACTCCTCAGCCTTGGCAGTGATTTTGTGTGGGGGGGAGGGGGGCTGTACTTGCACCATGAACAAATTCCTGGGCCACAGCAGCAACCAGAGCCACAGCAGTGAAATGCCGGATCTTTTACCCATTAATCTACCAGGGGACTTCTCTGCAGTGACTTTTTTTTTTTTTTTTAATGCCACACCTGTAGCATTTGGAAGTTCCCAGGCTAGGGGTTGAATCAGAGCTACAGCTGCTGGCCTACATGACAGCAACACCAGATCCGAGCTGCATATACGACCTGCCCTGCAGCTGGCAATGCCAGATTTTTAACCCACTGAGCAAGGCCACAAACAAACCCTCATCCTCACGGACACTATGTTGGGTTCTTAATCCGCTGAGACACGACAGGAACTCCGTGCCATGATGTCTTTTTATGCGAGTTATTTATTCTCTTTTAGCTCATCATAAAAATAATAAATTAAAATGAAGACACATCAAGACTCATTACCTTTTGTTTTACTTTGTCCACCACCAGAGATGTGACTGTAAATGTACAATGAGTTAGCTTGTTATATGAGAAAACTCTTTAATCCAAAGGAGAATATCTACTCTAAAAACACATTTTTACATATTCTCTTTTACCTTGCCTGAAAACACAAGGACTTATTCCCTGTTTGCTTGCCTGTGTGTGTGTTTATGTATATTATCTCCTTATCTGATATGACAGATTCGAGTCCCTGACTTTTCTGAAAACGCTGAAAGACATCATGTACCAGGCCTCTGCAGATAATCATATTCCTTCAAGTTACCTTGGTGATTTGACTTTTTAAAGTGTATTGTTGAAACAATATAAATTCACTGATTTGCATGACAAATAAATTACCAGTTTGAAGTGTTGAATGCCTAAAGAAATTTAATCACGATGTTTCAGATAAATTATAGGTACAATGTGCTTTCTGTTTAAAAAGTAACTCATGATTTCTGTTCAGTTCAGCAATTTGCTCAGTATTTACCTTGTGGCCAATGCTTTGCTTTCTGTGGGAGACAAAGAGGAAAAGGAGGGGGTGCTTTTCTCAAAGAAACCCAGCACTTTCTGTGTTCAGAGGGGTATGTGACGTCTATGGCGTCTTCACCAAGATGTAAGTCTCAAGGGTTGCAGGAAAGCTTCTGCAGCAAATACCTTCAGATCAGAAGGTTTCTTCAAGTCTAGGCTTTCCCTGTTGGTGTGAAATTTTTCCTACTTATTGGATTTCTCAGATTTGGGTCTATTTTATCCACGAGTTTTCCTTATGGCCTAGACAAGGTATTGAGTGTAGTTCTGAGCACTGAGCTTGATATTAGAGATGAGTGGTGAGGAACACAGACAGAAGTGCAAGCATCTTGGAATTAGAGTCTCTTCCTGGAATGACAAGGACAGCGTTTATGACTCCTTTACCTAGAGTCGTGCAGGTGGTGAACATTCATTTTTCTGGCACTCTCATGCCAAAACTAGTCTTAGAAAAAAAAATAGTAAGCTGTTTAAATAATCCATAAAAAGTTAAATTCTTAACTAAAGCCTTGCATACTGATGGTATAAATGCCAAAATGACAAAAGTAATAGCCTAATTTCATGACTGTTATGAAATTATGATATGAAGGGATATGAAAGAGAGGGATAAATACGTGCTATCTTGAGGTTGTTTTGTGGTTTGTTTTTGTTTTTTTTCTTCATTTCCTTGGTAAATTGGGATTCTGTTAACGAAAGTAAGGGAATAAAGAAAAAAAAGTGTGGAGATGGGGTGTAATTTTGGGAGAGTATATGCCACTATAAATATTTTAAAGTTGAGTTTTAGAGGGTTATTTACACTGTTCGATTAAAGAGTTACATTTAAGAAAGTTCAAATTTCAAAGAGATCATCCGAATTGTTGAATAAGTAGATCTCACCGGCATTCAGTTACCAGTTACATCAGAGTGGTTTAAGAAGAGCATGTGAAGTGTAAACCATTGCTAGTAGTCCTATTATTTCAAATGAGGGCTAAAATGGACTGAATGCTTGTGTCCCTTGCAAAGTTCCCTTTTGAAACCTAATCTCCCAAGTGATGGCGTGGGTGTGGGAGGTGTGTACCTGTTTCACGATGACTTTTGAAGGAGTGACATTTGGAGGATGGTTGGGTCATGAGGCTGGAGCCTTCGCAAAGGAGATTCGTGTCCTTATGAAGGACATCCCATGGACTGCCCTTAAGCCTTCTGCCGTGTGAGGACATAGCAGGAACACAGCCGTTTGTGAACCATGAAGTGCGTCCTCACAGAATACCATATCTGCCGATGTCTTGAACTTGAACTTCCTAAAATCAGAACTGTGAGAAATAAATATTTATTATGTAAGCCATTTAGTTTATGGTATTTTTGCTATAGCTGCCTGAATGGACAGAAACAAGGACCCTTACATTTGAAGTACTTAAGTGATTTGACTCTACTCCTGGAGCAAATTAGCAGTAAGCTCAGATCAATTATTATCATTATTATTGGTGATGGTGGTGGTGTTGTTATCATTACTACTATATTACTGCTAATTCTTTTTTTTTTTTTTTTGCTTTTTTAGGGCAGCATTTGTGGCATGTGGAAGTTCCCAGGCCGGGGTCGAATCAGAACTAAAGCTGCCGGCCGACACCACAGCCACAGCAACGCAGGATCCCAGCTGCATCTGTAACCTACACCACAGCCCATGGCAACGCTGGATCCTCAACCCACTGAGCAAGGCCCGGGTTGAGCCCACAACCTCATGGTTCCTAGTCGGATTCATTTCCGTTTTGCCACGACGGGAACTCCCATTACTGCTAATTCTTTTTTTTTTCCTTTTCTTTTTTTTTTCTTTTTTTTATTTTATTTTCCCACTGTATAGCAAGGATCAAGTTATCCTTACATGCATACATTACATTTACATTTTTTTTCCCCACCCTTTGTTCTGTTGCAACGTGAGTACCTAGATAAAGTTCTCAATGCTACTCAGCAGGATCTCTTTGTAAATCTATTCTAAGTTGTGTCTGATAAGCCCAAACTCCTGATCCCTCCCATTCCCTCCCTCCCATTACTGCTAATTCTTAAAGGGGGCCTGAAATAGGATGGTAAGAAGGAGAGAGAGAGGGATACTCCATGAACAATTACTACATGTCTAACTATAATAAATGTTTTATATGCATTATCTTATTTTGTATTCATATATAAGTCAACTTACTACATGCATTTTACAGAGAAGCTGAGTCAGGATGCTAACCCTGATTTTTTTCTAACAATGGAGTTATTCTTCTGGCACCCACACCATGCCCTGCTGCCTTTCATCTGTCCAAGCATTCCTCTAAGCAACCTACAGATTAAGCAACCAAACAATATTGTTACGTTCACTTCCTCTACGGGTAATTGTCCCCAAATAACTCAGAGAACTGAAAAATTAGAAATTAGAGTTTGCTAATAAGCGATTTCCAGAAAATTACTAAAATACTCAGGGTGAAATGCTTTATTGGGGTGGGGGGGGTGGCATTACTGCTATGATTGTTATTAGCAGTGAAATGTTCCTTTTGTAATTAGTAATTATGTAAGTATTTTGGGTAAACAAAAAGCCAATACAGAGTTTATCCTTTACGTTATTAGTGATTCTCCTCCACTAACAAATTTGTACAGGACATGATAAAATGCAGGTTCTCTTTGAAGGAAGTTTTAAAAAAAGACAACATTTGATTTTGATTTATTGGTGTGTAAAAATTGAGTAGACCTGCCTTGTTACGGTCACTGAGACCTTCCTATTCATTGAAATAGTCCATCTTAGCCCACGGTTCTTTGATATAGAAAGTCTTTGTCTCCCACTGAGGGCCTTTCCACCTCAGGGCTATAATCAATACTTCTCTAACCATCTTTGCGTTCTATCCCTTTTTGGGATATTTTCTTCTTGGAAGTGTTCCCAAATGTAGGACACTGAGTGCTGCTAAAGATGCTTGGGCAATAAGGTCAAGGCCAAAGTGTTATATTCTTCTCGACTTCTCCTAGTACCATGGGTAGAAACTGGTATTACAGAGGACACCTGGCCTCTAGGCCTTTGTTTTTGAAGGAACAGCAGTGAGGCCCAAGCTAAGGGATAACCCACATCCTCCAGGGAGAAGAGCCTTGGCAAATTGCCAGGGGCTATTAGCTTCCTGTCTGGAGTCTGGCCAGTATTAAATTCAAGCTGGGAGGCAACCTGAGATGGAATCCCCAAGGAAAGGGCTGCAAGAGAGAATAGGTAAGCACAAAGCATAGCTCCGGGGGAAAGTCAATCCCACATTATTATGCTAAATCTCAGCCTCTTTTGGAAAATTTAGATATTATGCCCAAGTGAATTCTCAGCTTAGTTTTAAGGACACAGTACTCTAAGCCAACTATCTGACTGTAAGTTACTTGTTTCTGTATCTCGGGTATGATATTGTTTTAATGATTTTGACACTGTAATCAAGAGACTACAATATATTCATCAAAATAAGATTACTTGGTTAAGAGATCCCCCTAGGAGGCTGTGTGAGTGCCTGGTTATGCTGTAGAATTTGTAGCATTTATTGAGCACCTACTCTGTACTTTCCATACATGATTTCATGCAATTCTTACTGCAGAATCTAGGATGCTAGAAAGTACTCATTTTTGCCAATAAGGAATCCAAGGCTTCGAGGTAGCTTAAGCAACTTGCAATGATCCAGAAATAGTAAGTGGTGAAGCCAAAATTCAAAGTAAGTCTTACTCTGTGTCACTATTATGCATTACAAACTCTTTTCAGGACTCAAATTTATTTTACAATGTCTCTCATAAGCCAGGTACCATAGAGCGCAGGTCCCTAAAAATAACAAAATCAAGCAAATTAAACACACAAACAAACAGAAAATATTGTATTTGGTATACTAGAAATCATATCACTTCCTTGGATCCCTCACTTTATTTTTAACATTGGACCAGAAATTACTTTTGGTGAAGTTCTGAAATTAAAATAAAAACAGAACCTGTCCCCCACAGTTAACAATTTATCATTGTAAGAAAAATTTTGAAGTATGCTGTAAGGCCCCATGAGGATACTACCAAGTTTTGAGTAATGATAGCCTACTTAACCTTGCACTGTTACTACTGTTGATAATGATAAGTGATGTCTATTATTAATTTAGGGTTTAAAAGTGTTTTTATTTTTATTGCTTCATAAAATCAAGGAAACTCTCAAGGGTCTACTGTGAGGATGAGTCACTGAACATCTAAATTAGAATAATACATCATCTCAAGTGAATCGAATACATAAATATAAAAACAAAACATACGATTTCTTATTAAGGAAATGAGGCCTCTTAAAGTCCTTTGGAAACTCGAAAGCTCTATACCAGTGTAGGAACCATTGCTAATCTTACAACACGTCATTTTCTTAGGGAAAAGTTTTACTCAAGAATGTCTGCCTGGGTGGTAGCTGTTATGCACTAGCAGTGCCTTCAGAAGAGCTCTCTCCTTGGCAAACATCTCCCAAGTACTGACAGAAAAAAACTTCCCTGTGTTAAGTCAAAGGCCACTTTGGTATATGCTGGGGTTTTAGAAAGCCAATAAATACTGCCTATTCTTTCTGGAGTTTGGAACCATTGAAACTAGAAGAAATAATAGAGATAAAGCTACTAACTTTGTGATTGATAAGTAGCACTGGAAAATGCTTCTTGATCCATTGCCACAACTAAATCCTCTAATACATTTCACTCTCCTAAACAGAACCTTGCCCGTACAGCTACGGTTTTTCAGGCTTCTTTACTCCATGGATCAGTAGAAAAGCATGTGTCACTTGAGGACCAGGCACTCGAAACGAGAGCAAGAAGGAGACAGAGCTACAGACACTCTCTTTCCAACCCTACCAACAAGATAAACCACTTACAAGGAAAGCAACAAAGGAAATCTTTGTGAAAATGCAAAGTCTACTGCACCTACCGGAGAATGGACAATTTATGGAAATTATCCTCGTGGAAACAGGAAGAAGGACAGGTGAGTGATCCTTCGTAACTTCTTGACTTCCCAGTTTTCACTCCTTAAACTTAGCAATGGATTTGATGGCTGACCAGATGTCTGACTGCGCCCGTCACAAAACTAGAATAATTGCTTTTTAGAAGTCTTTTGTCTTCATTCATGGGTCTTTTCTCCCACTTCTAAGCATTGTTCCTTTATTTATTTTCTTCTAGAACCACTGGTGGACAGTTTTTTCTTACCCCCCCTCCTCCCACCAAGGGTACAAAGGACAGGGCGAAAATTTGAATTAATCCTGAAACTCAATTGTGCCCAAGGCCCAAAATGCATCCCCGGATCTATGAGGCAGAGACAACTGTACAATGAATAATGCTTCAGTGGTTAAAGAGTAATATGTTATGATAGCTTAAAATACTCACTAAATACAATACTCTCAACACAAAATACACCAATTTACGTCTGAACACCTTCCCACTATCAAATCAAGACATAAAGCTTGAATGTCTCATGTCACTTCCTCTCTTGTAGGTTAAATGAACAATACCCTGCTTTATCCACTCTTCATTCTAGTCCATTCTTATTCAGGATCTCAGAATGACTGCAGCTGCCTGTCAATGCCCAAAGGTGAATTAATTCAACATCAGCTCTCTCCTGTACCTCACTTTCAAAAATTCAGATGTTAATAGAACAACATATACTTCTTCATTGCCAGTCCTATACTTTCTAGGACTAAACACAAGCAGAACAGAGTGATATTCATCCTTGACACTGTTTTATGTATTCATTCATTCACTCATTTCACAAATATTTATCAGGACCCTACTCTGTGACAGGTACTATGCCAGAAGTTAGGGACACAGCAATGAACCAAACAGAAATTCCTTCACTCGTGGAACTTACATTTAACCAGAAAAGGCAAAAAGATTCTAAAGATACAGAAGCAAAATATATGCGAATTTGATGTTGACCCATGCCAAGAAGAGAAAAGGTTCAGAACTGGAGAGAAGTTGGAAAGTACACTGGGGTTGGGGTGACATTTTAAATAAATTATCCAGGGCAGGGTTCACTTCTCCATATGTAAAAGAAAGACAATGCCTAAGTGGGGATAGATACCAAATGTATTTCATAGGTGCCTGGGGGAGGGGAGAATAAGCATAGGCACTGGAGATAAAAAGGGGAGATACAGAAAAAAAAAATCAAGTCAAGAGTCCTTCAGACTATAAGATACTGTGACATGAACTAAAAGCGATCTTCGTCTATCTAAAAAAGAGGAATCCTTAGACACTAGGAGCAGTTATTCCAAGTGTAATTAAGTCTCCAAAGCTAGTATGTGGTACAATGCAGGACCATGATAATGCTACCAATTCAGGAGCCCATTGTCAATATACCAGAGACTATGCCGACAACAACAACAACAAAATTGCTTTCTGTTTCACCAGGGTATGAGTTCGTCACTCCGTACCAAGCATCCAGAAATGAAAACCTGTGAACTTAAACTCTGTGAAGGAAAATTATCCATTGAGAGGAGCGTTAATTACAACCCATGGCTATCCTCAGAGAGTGACACCAGAGACGTTCCCATTTCCTTTCAAAGATGCTCGGCAGCAACAATCACTACACTGTTGTCTTACCTTTCCTTCACATTTAAAGCTCCCAAAGTCCGTTTCCCTTGGAGCCCTGGATTTCTGGTGCCCTGGCTTTGCACTCAAGTGTGGGCTTCTTACTGTTCAACCTTCATCTTATAAGCAGCCACTTTTGACTCATCCCACAGTGCCTCCTTCTCTGGCCTTTGCCGTGGAATCTCTTAGGAGTTTGATCAGCCGTCTGCTAGGGACCGTTTTGCCCTTGTCACCACATTTGTGCCTGTTGGAGGATCACACCCTGCAGGATCCAAAACAAGAGCTGCTGGGGATGGTTACGGAGCCTGCACCCTTAGGCACCTAAGGGAGCCCATTGGTTGTGACCATTATTTTTTGCCTCCCACGGGGAGGATCAATACTCTTCCTGTGAACTCCTCAAGACCCTGTGGGCCTCCAGTGTTTGAGCATTTCAGACTTCATTTCTAACATTGCTGCTACATCTTTTGCAGCCGAGGACCCTCATGCCCTCTTTCCCTCTAATTTTCTTTTCTCCTCACTCTCTTTGTAAGGTCTCTGCACGGTGCTCTCTGGAAAAAAAAAGCCTTCTTGTCATGTACGATGGGGTTCACTCAGCCCAAGTGAATCCTCTTTCCCCTTTCTCATTGGTCCGGTCTGGATTCCGTGATCCATCCTCTACCTTCAAAAACTGCTCTTCTTCCTGTCCGAGCACATCGCTTCCTCGAAGGGACATTTCTCCATAGAAAGACAGAAATGCCATGTTTCAACCAATTGATTTCTAAGGAAATATAATTCCTAGAAACGGAGTAGATGTTCCAGGAACAGGCCGTTTTGGTTTGTTTTGTTTTCTTAATGTCTGCGTTGTCATTCGTTCCATGGAGTTCCTCTCTGCCTTTACCTGTAAAGACCTATTCCCTTTTATTCATTCGCTAGTAAAATATAGCATCCTTCTGTTCATGAGGCTGCATCTTTAGCATCTAAAATCATCATTCAGAGTAAGTGTCCTGGATTTCTATGAATGTAAAGCCTGGACCTTATGCTCTTGAGCTTATGTTGAACTTAGCTACAACCATAACGTTAAGACACTGCCTGGGGATCTTGCAAAAAAACTCAGGCTGAAGGCAAAAATCATCTCATCTACCCATGCCCAAAACATTCACCGAGGAGTCTTAACTGGGCCCAGATCTTTTCCTTGTTACCTGCTTCCCAACTCAGTCCTCCTATGTAAGTCAGGTCAGTGTTCGCTACCATGGCCTGCATGATGAGGCCCCCAGGATGTGCTTATTAAGAGCCAAGGGGGCATCACCCAGGCCCTCGCCTTTTTAAAAATACCTCCATGCCTGTAATTAACCGAAACTAGGGGTAGGTGTACTCCCCATTCGAAAAGACCAGTGATAGGACCTTACGAAAGCTTGGATTGGAAAGGGTCTTGTTCCAGCTGAGCCAAAAACCTCAATCTGTCTGAACTTTTTGTGCATAACTTTTGCCCCTAATTTCTAAGATTCTGAGTCCTTGCACCAGTGTCCTTTGTTCTACTCAAAATAGGACGATATTTGTGAAATATTGGAAAAAGATCTAACATTATCTTTATTGCTAATAAGCTGGTGGGAACAGAGACTTACACCTACTGCCAAAAGATTGTCATTACATCCTCTGTCTGTTACTTAAATCTACCCACCCAGTCCCTGGGGTGCTGGAAAAATCAGAACCCTGCATGCTTGAGAGCCTGCCTTTAAAAAGAAAGGACTTAGGGGAAAAGGGGTTTCCTGGCTAATTCTACTTGTGTGCTTGGCTGAACTGTGGTGCCCAGATATTTGGTCAAACGTTATCCTGTTTTTGTGGGGTATTTTTGGATGAGACTTACAACAAAATCAGTGGATTTTGAGTAGAATAGATTGTCCTCCCTAATGCGGATGGGCCTCATCCAATCAGTTGAAGACTTCAATAGAACAAAAAGGTGGACCCCCCCTTCCCCTGCCGCCGCTAAGAACCATAGGATTGGTATATGCACACTGTGGCATATAGAATGACTGGACAGTGGGGACCTGCTGTATAGGACAGAGAACTACCCAATAGTCTGTGATGGCCTATATGGGAAAAGAATCTGAAAAAGAACATGTGTGTGTGTGTGTGTGTGTGTGTGTGTGTGTGTGTATAACCGAATCACTTTGTTGCACAGCAGAAATGATCACACCTTGTAAATCAACTATACTTCAATACACCTTAAACAATAAAGGGAAAAAAGTGGACTTATTCTGCTAGCAGACTGCCTTCAGATTTCATCTGCACCATGGGCTCTTCCTGGTCAGTCAGCAGACTGCCTCTGAACTTGAACTGCAACTCTTTTCTGAATCTCCAACTTGCCAGTTTCCTCCATCAGATTTTGGACTCCCCAAGCCTCCACAATCGCATGAGCCATCTTCTTAAACAAATGTCTTTTCTCTATATAAGCACATCTTATTGGTTCCGCTTCCCTGGAGAATGCTGACTGATAGCAGGGACCTAGAAGGGCTTGTTACTCTACACTCTCTATTCTTTTTCCAAGCTCATCGTCTCATCAGCATGATGAATCTACCTCCTTCAACATCCAGACAAGGAGGTGGGGGATAGGCCAGTGGTGGTTTTCTCCTGGATTAGGGAAAACGTGGAAGCATGAGAAGAGGGGAAGGGGCTTCTCTCCAGCTTCTAGGGTGGCAGAGATCCAACTTAATCTTTCTTACACTCCATAGCCTCATATTTTTCCAGTTTTGAACCTCAGATACATTTATCCACTTCCAGAATAAAGAGAACTTTGGTCTTTTTCTTCTTTTGCTAAAATTGACTCACTCGGCATCTGAGTCACAGACCAGGCACCAGATGTGGGGTAGGAAATGCAGACTTTGGTTCAGACAAATGTGATTTCAAACCACAGGTGCTCCCATGTGTACGTTCTTTGTAATTAAGGTGTAGAATCTCTCTGACTTCTATACAGCCTACGTATTTATCCGTTGTAGATTTGAAATGGTAGCAGTTAACCTAACAGAGTTTTCATGAGAATTAAATTAGGTAACAATGTCCTACAGTATTGAGAGCAGCATTGTGGGTTATGACTGCATTTTTTGAATTGATAATCTTGCTTGTATGGAAAGGGGGTTGAGGATTTCCCAAACTCTGCTTAGTCAGCATGACTGCTATTCTTCTGCTGGTTTCTGAGGAAGACACGGGCAAAGATTCTTTGCTTGATCAAACATTAGTCAGCCTCCTAAACCTTCTCCCAGGTCCATGTGTGCACTTCCTTGTAAAATCCAGTTTTGGCAAGAACTCGAAGTCAGATTAGCAAGAATCACCTACTCTTGGGATCGCTCACCTTGGCCTGCCTTCACCAGGATTCCTGTTCCCTTGGTTTAGCCAGAAGCTCTTCTTAGTAATTTTCCACTCATGGTCCCCTTCCTGCTTCTTGGATGCAAATTCCCACCATCTCTGTTCTGTTTGAAACAAAACAGAGCCCAGTACTAGAGCGGGGTGGGGGTGGGGGTGGGGGTGGGGGGTGTCTCTTTTTCCTTTTGCAGTAGCCCTAAATAAAATTTGCCTTCACCACGTTAACCTCCATCTGGATCGGGCTTTCTTTGACAATGCTCACGAAGGCAGAAGAGGAAAACAATAGCAAATTACACTTTATATTTAGCAGAGCTTTTACCTAAAATTCCAGAGTAGAGTTCTATGATGAACTGGGCTGGGGGACATGCCTTAAGTTTCAGGCCTCTCTCTCACTCTCTCTCTCTCTCTCTCTCTCTCTGTTTTTTCTCTCTCACTCTTCATAAGCACAAAGGGTCACATTATCTTAATTTGTCCTAAAGAAGGGGAATGGAGGATAAGAACTTATCAGAGTGTAGAATAGAAGAAAGAATGAGAAATTAATACAGAGAGCAAAGATATACTGCAGTTTGGCCTGCATGAGATATTGTCTTAGGTACACAGAGGGAAAAAAAAAAAATCATATGCTGGGGGTGTGTATGTGTTTTTAATAACCACATTCACTAGAAAACACACCCCTGTCAAAGGGTTCTGAGCCGCCTACTTAAAAAACTCCTGGGAGTTCCTGTCGTGGTGCGGCAGAAATGAATCCAACTTGGAAACATGAGGTTGCAGGTTCCATCCTTGGCCTTGCTCGGTGGGTTAAGGATCCGGCGTTGCTGTGAGCTGTGGTATAGGTTTCAGATGCAGCTCGGATCTGGCATTGCTATGGATGGGTTGTAGGCCGGCAACTGTAGCTCCCATTAGATGCCTAGCCTGGGAACCTCCATAGGCCATGGGTGTGGCCCTAAAAAGCCAAAACAAAGAAACAAAACTCCTGTATTACCAGCAGGGAGAAGGTGATGCAATGTCTGTTAGAAAGGATAAAAGTGAGAATTGTAAGTATCCTGTTTCTCTTCTCTTTGAAGTATTCACTTGTAGGAGGTAGACCAAACTGTTATGCTTTCTATTCCTGAAAAGAATATATACTTCTTAACTAGGCACCCTTTATCCTAGGATTTTCCTCACCAAGCAGATCTGTGATCTCAGCAATTTACAGACTGGACATTACATTAGGCTTTTTACAAACAACTTCTTTAAATAAGAACTGTCACAAGGGTGACAGTTCAGGAAATTGTAAAATCCAGGGATTTATGTGGCTTCAGGCACAGATGGATCCAGGTGTTAGTGATGCAATCTTGTTCCTGTCTTTTACTGTATCTCTTACCTCTACTTTCCTCTGTATAAGCCCCATATTTTGGCATTCCTGCCACATGTCAAAGTGACACAGTCAGCAAGTCCCACCCTATGTGCTACCTATAATTCCTGATTAAGAAGAGTGAACCATTATCTTTCAACTACTTCTTCAAGTCTCATTTACCCCATCTAATCCATATGTTTCCACCTTCTTCTAATATTATACCTGAAGAGATGGGCCCCTTTCTTTGGACAGGGTAGTGAATGATGACTATGTCTTACAGAATGCCCTTTCTTTGAAGATTCTCCCTCTGTTTAGAGAATCCCTCATATGATGAATCCAGCCTCTCTAAGATCTTACCCTGGGATGCCTTTCTCTAGCCTCTCTTGCATCCAGAATGAGGCATGAGTATATATTCAACTTGTCAGATTTATCCATATGAAATTAATTTAGGACAGAGCAGGGGAAGGAGCAGGTGCCACTTGGAATGTATCTCTGCCATGGAAAGCTGTTGCCATCACAGGATTTAGGGCTGCTTATGCAATGTCTTCAAGCTTCATTTCTGGCCATTTATCCTTATGAATGAATGACCCTGTGACACTCTCAGAGATTCCTGGTGCCACCTAATAATAAGAATTTTTTTTCCCCCTACATTAGAAAGCATTGATTCAGATGTTGGCAACTAATTACCTTGACCGTTACAGCTAACGTAGTTCAGCAACTACCCTGCTAGGTGGAAGTGGAGGTTCAGTTTGATATCAATAGCAAGTTGACATAGATTAGAAAAGGGTCAGTTCTCCCAATGAAAGCAATACCGGTCTGTCAACAAGTCTCAGATGCCCACGGATCTATCACCATGTACTGGAAGTATCCAATTGTAAACTGATTCATTGATTTGTTAATTAATGGGTAACTCCCTGGAAATCCTTTGCTGAAAGCAGCATTTGCTCACTCTCCTGTTCTCCCGCCAGCCCTCCCCTGACCCTGTACGTGCAGCTGACCTGTGCAAACATTGTTGGGGCTGGTTCCTGAAGCTACCAAGATGACTAGGACCACATTCCTTTAATTTTTCCCTTCCCCTTTCCCTCCCAACCCTGGCTTTTGGATTCTAGTTCCACTTTTAGAATAACTTACTTCCTTTTTTCACTTTGGGAGATCTTTCCAAATTTGTTTGCAGTGCTGGATAGTTTCCATGATTTGTGCATTTCCACAGAGTTTCAGTAAGAGTTCTGTCATTTTGGCCTCATTTGAAGATATTGGCTCTGCCAGTTCCCACTCTCCACCCCTTTAAGGAAAGGTGGTTCAGGCATCTCCTGTAGTATGCTGGTGTCCTTACTGCCACTGAATTTTCCACCACATCTTCTGTGATGGTGGGGGACTCAGACCCATCCCCTTCCCATTCTCTCAAATAAGCCGTTGAGCAATATTTATCCATTGTTCATGTTTATAGAAGATCCACCAAAGGAAAATATCCAGCTGGCATCTAAATACAATTGGTCTTTGAGTTATTGCTGCAGCCTTATTTTTTTCAGATCAGTTTTCTATGAAATTTTGTATGGGTTTGTGACAGTTTTCAACTCAGCTTTCATAAGCCCAGTTAATGATGTTGCACCTTCCCCTGGGGAGTTACTGGTCCCTGGTGCTCTTGTGTGGCAGATGTTACAAGCAGTCGAAAGATGTAGGGCTTTGCATAGGCAATAAAAACACATATACTTGGAATGAAATAAGTGGACATTTTTTGTATTTTACAGCAAAGTGAAATTAATTGTTTGTGACTTGGTGTAACTCTTTTGAATTGGATGAGGGAATGCATTGTGGCAAAGGGGGGTGCTAGGGATGACAGGAAAGAGACTCAAGTTCTGGTTCCAGCCCGCCTCTAAGACTGTGTCACCTTGAACAAGTCCTGTCATCAATCAGGGGTTTACACCCTTGATCTGCTAAATGAGGGTTGTGGACCAAATCAGCTGTCAGCAAACATACTGTAATATAAATATTTTAGGCTTTGTGGGCCATATGTTCTCTGTTGCAACTACTCAACTCACCATTTTAGTGTGAAAACAGTCATAGACAATAACTGAGTGAACATGGCTGTGTTCCAATAAAACTTTATTTACAAAAACAGGTTGTGGACCGTTTTAATTCATGGGTCATAGTTTATTGGCCCGTGACTAAAATGATCTCTAAAGTGTCCTGCCTGTCTGCTCTAATATCATCTGGTCCCAAATACATATAAGATATGTGGTAGAGCACAATATCCAATGTAATTTTTAAATAATATTATGTAATGATGTGTTATTTACTTTAAAGTTGTTTTTTTGTGGTGTTTTCTATGAGCCATAGTCCCTCATCCCAGTTTCTCAATACCACCCCCCCTTCATTTTGCACAAGTGCACACACATACAGACACACACTCACACATTTTCCCCATAATTTAAAATGACCCAGCTCTTTCCTGAATTTACCACCTGGATGACTTTGATCCAATTATTTAAGTTGTATGAAATTTACCTTTCTCCATTGTATTTTATAGTATTATATGCAGTAAAGCTATATACACTATAGAGGTACCTGCCGAAAGGGCATTTACACAGCCTTAAAGCTTTCCTTTATGTAAAATGTTATCCGTACACCATGAGTTTTATTCATGTGTTATGCTATGGAATTAAAGGTTTTCTTTTTAGCCTAAATATTGTCATTTTTACTTACTAAGTGCCCATTTATTTTATTTTATTTATTTAATTATTTTAGTCAAAGGACTCAGTTTCCTGATAAGCCTATGCTGTCTTACATTCAAATTGGCGTATTAATTGAGACTCATCGTCACTGTACTCATTAGAAGAAAATAGGTTTCTGGAGGATCCCATTTATACTGCAATTTCCTCACATCTCCTCTTGACCTCTCCCCCGGAGGGAGGTAAATTACAGACCAGCACTAGCAAGTGCCAATGTACGTAACTTCAAGAAGAGAACATTAAGCTAATTCATTTGGCTAAACAATTTAAAAAAAACATTGCACTGCTGTATAGTAGGGAATTGACGGAACACTGTAAACCAGCTATGATGGAAAACGTAAAAATCATTTAAAAAACACATTGTATTCAAAATTGTTGGTGGATCAAGCCATGTTTCTAGTACCCAATACAGATTATTGTATTTTTTTATTGCACTAATATCCTGTTTATTATTTTCCCTATTTTAAAACATGCTCAGAGTTAATAGATAGACCAGGGTGCATTCCCACATTAGTCTGACTTTAAAACACCTGCTCTTTCCTCAAATTATGCAGTGTTCCCTCTTTATTTTCTTCTTTAGTTTGAATCTAAATTTGGTTTTCATAGCGTCTAGAACCATCCTGGAGAGCTATTTAGATAACCTGGGTTTTATTCATATGAGAAAAGAAAACCTTCCTCGGTGAGACCTCATCTTATACACCAGCTGCTGGAATATAGTTCAGCTACAATGACCCAGAAGTGGAGGGAAGGGATGACCTTGAGAGTGTCCTACTCACACAGTCCTCTGTCCCATTCTCTGCCTCTGCTCCTATATTTCACCTTTGGAGTTGGGGCGGGGCTGGTGGGAGATGAAGTGAGTTAGAAGACAAAGTAAAGAGCAGACGTGGGAAATGCGAGAGCACGGGTGGTCAGCCTTCCCGTATTCTATCTGAAGTGTGTCAAGGTCATACCATAGAGAGAATAGCCCTTAACATTTGTCTTAACAGCAACTTTCACACTCATAAGCAGTGTACTGACCCTGTGGCCAACAGCAGGTGTGCTCTCTACAGGCACCCATTCAAATCTGCTGCTTCCTATTTTCTTAGAAGGAGTGAATAATTCCATAGGTAGCTGAGATTAAAAAGGAGAAACAGATCCGGAGTTTCTCATACAAGTTTGCGGGCCCAGGTTTCCACAGGACACTTGGCAGTAGAAACTTTATGTGAACACAAACACACGTATGGATACACATGTATGTGTGTATATCTACTCATATATGTATACACATTACATGCGACGCTCTATGTTTTTTACAGTCATCAGTTCTAGATCTCATCTTTATTTACCATTTCAGTTTAAAAGATATTTTGTACCAAAACAATGGCAACTCTATGGGAGTTCTTATTATCTTATATTCACTTACTGTCATGTTCTTTATAAAACTTTATAAAAGCATAAAGATTAAAAATTGTAAATTGCCCTGGTCTACCTCCCCATTTCCATTCCTGATATCCCCACACTTTTCAGTGTATCGTCCAAATTCTTTGGAAAGTTAAATTAATTAATTTCTTCTTCCCTGCCATAAGGTGAGTGGGACTGACAACCAGGAAGAGAAAACAAAATTGTCATCTATTCTCCTTATATGTGGAAGCTTTTTGCCACCCAGCCTCACATTCTTCCCCTCAGAAAACCACTCTGGTCTCCTGAGATGCCTGGAAGCAAATATTCTTCTTCTGTGATTAAAGAAAAGAGGAAGGATAGAAAGAATTATTTAAAATGAATTTTTTTTTTTACATCTTAAAAATTATAGTTGATTTACAATGTTCTGTCAATTTCTGCTATATAGCAAAGGGACCCAGTCATATATATATATGTGTGTGCGTGTGTGTATATATATATTATTTTTCTCATATTACCTTCCATCATGTTTACCCCAAGAGATTGGACATAGTCCCCTGTGCTGTATAGTAGGACCTCACTGCTTATCCATTCTAAATATAATAGTTTGCATCTACTAACCCCAAACTCCCCATCCAGCCCACTTCCTTTCCCTCCCACTTGGCAACCGCAAGTCTGTTCTCTATGTCTGTGAGTCTATTTCTATTTTGCAGATAGGATCATTTGTGCCATATTTTAGATTTCACATATAAGTGATATTATATGGTATTTGTCTTTTCTGATTTACTTCACTTAGTGTGAGAATCGGTAGTCAAATCCATGTTGCTGTAAAGGGCATTAATTTTCCCTTTTTGATGGCTGAATAGTATTCCATTGCATATATGTACCACACCTTCTGAATCCATTTCATCTATTGATGGATATTAGGTTGTTTCCATGTCTTGGTTATTGTGAATAGTTTAAAGCAGCCTTTGTCTCCTGCCTGCCAAATTGCAGGCCCTTTCTCTACCACACTTCCTGGTTTAAGCTCTGCTCTCTCTCAGAGGAGAGATGCCGGGGAGGTATTTATCAGTCTATCTGGAGTGAAATGAGTACAGTCTTTGGATGAACAACAAGGTAATGGAATTCCATATCCAGTGTCTTGAAGAGCAAGCCTTTAGAGGCATTGCTGACCTGGTTTCTCTCCAGAGAAATAGGGTAAATAAACACACCCCTTGTCAGTTTTGTGAGGACAGAGCTTTATACAGTTTACCCCCAGGATACTGTCTGGCAGAGGAAGATAATCATTTAATGAAAGAAAGGTGGAAAGGGAGGGCAGGAGGATGGGAGGATCAAACAGAAAAAAAGCATGAGAAGTATTTCTGTAAAGTGGCTGTGTCTCTTTAAGCTTGCAAATTAACGTTATTTCCTGGTCTCTTTCTCTTCCCTTCCTGCCCTAGTGGGGATGTGACCAGATCTTTCTCCCAACCGACCTCTCTTAAATGCACCTACATTGTTTTGTTTTTTTCTCGTCCCTTTAGTATTGCACATCCTTGGTCTTAGATACCTAACAATGATGTTGATGTAACAAGGAGATGAAATATGGACCAATACTGAACATTTTAAACACCTCCTCTCTTTGTATCTTACAGGTGATTGTGATTCATCACACAATGTTTGTGACCATCACAACCACCCTTACACTGAGTTTCTCAATACTAAATGTTCAAAGTAAAAAAAACAAAATAAAATAAAATAAAATGGAGCTATCTTGTAGCCCTCACTTCCTTGCTCTCCTATTTCCTTCCTTCCATCCTCCCTTTTCTCCTCTTGTTCTTCTTCTTCTTTTTTTCTTTCTCTAAAAAAGTAATGTGCCTCTGGAATTTCCTTCTTCACTGGCTAATACTCTTGTGGTTTTGTTTACAGAACAAATTACATTACAGGTTGTATTGTGTATCTGAGCAAAAATTCCTCTGTTGAAGTTCCAACCCCCAGCACCACAGCGACTGTATTTGGAAACAGTTGTGGATGTAATTAGTTAAGATGAGTTTGTATTGGAGCAGGTTGGACCCTGCATCTAATATGACTAGAGTCCTTATCAAAAGGGTAAATTCAGACACACATACGCAAACATACACAGGAGAACATGAAGGCAGAGAACAAGATGATGTATCTAGAAGCTAAAGAATACCAAAGATTGCAAATAAACCATCAGCAACTAGGAAAGAGGCTTGGAAAAAATCCTTTCCTAGCCAAGAGGGCAAGACCCAGCTTACACCTTGATCTCAGACTTGCAGCTTCTGTAACTGGGAGACTATGAATTTCTGCTGTTTAAGCCATGCAGTTTATGTACTTTGCTACGGCAGCCCTAGGATATGAACGCACTTTATAAGCTTATCCTTCTAGACTACTCTTTTTTTTTTTTTTGATTGGAGTATATTTGACTTACAATGTTGTATTTATTCCAGGTGTACAGCAAAGTGAATCAGTCATACATATGAATGCATACATTCTTTTTTTCCCATATAAGTTATCTCACACTATTATATAGATTTCCTGTGCTATACAGTAGGTTCTCCTTAATCATCTATTTTATACAGAAGTGTGTGTCGTGGTCTGTGCACACAGGTCAGGAAAAGGAAATTTCCAGCATAGCGAGGTGAAGAGAAAGAAGAGTTTATTGAGATGAGAGATGAATGCTGCAAGCGCAGTGGAACGACTTCCAGATAATCAGGGAGAGCCGACCCCAGGCGCCTGGTTGTGTCCATTTTTATAGCCTAGGGAGAGGAGAGGGTCTCAGGATACACCTGCTGACCTGCTGATTGGTTGGGGAAAGAGGGGTCTAACAAGACACCTGCTGGTTGGTTGGGGTCATACAAGGATCCTATAGAGGTAGGGTGAGGAGTGGGCCACATAGCTTTCCTAGTCGGGGCAGGACTGTGTAGGACAGGGTGCTCAAGGTGGGGAGGGGCATTCCAAGGAGAAGGTGGGCTGGTGATAAGAGTCTGGAAATTCTTGTCTTGGCCAGAGGCTTTGAGTTCAATCACTTTGAAGGGGCTTTGAACCCCAAGAGTGTGTATATGTTTAATTGATTTCCTCCTTCAAGCATTTACCATTATAAGAGCTGAAATGATCACTAAAATATTAAATGTAAGCAGTTTTGAGTTCCTGTCATGGCACAGCAGAAAGGAATCTGACTAGGAACCATGAGGTTACAGGTTCGATCCCTGGCCTCGCTCAGTGGGTTAAAGATCCAGCATTGCCGTGAGCTGTGGTGTAGCTTGCAGACTCAGCTCAGATCTGGCGTTGCTATGGCTGTGGTGTAGGCTGGCGGCTCCTGCTCCAATTAGGCACTTAGCCTGGGAACTTCCATATGCTGCAGGTGTGGCCCTAAAAAAAAAAGCCAAAAAAAAAGAGAAGTTTCCCTTCTGCCTGTGCCCATGTCACCCACTGCAGTGAGGCTAATAAGGAGCTGCTTGTGTCCCAGGCCCCTCCCCCTCCCCAGCGCATGTCACCTTCTCCCCTTACCTTCTTGGCTCCAGAAGCACAGGATGCCTCTCAGATCCTCTCCTCCCCTCCTGATCCCACCATTCTCTTAAGTACACTTGAACGGCACAATGTATCAGCCCCTATTTTCCTAATCATGTGTCATTCAATTGCCATGTGGAGCAGAGAGGATTTATTTTTCTATGATTTTAGGACTTTTTCTGGCTGGAAAGATAGTTATTTGTATGTTAAGTTCTGTTTAAATCCCCTTAGGCCGAGTATCATAAGCTTCAACAATAAAGCACGCAAACTCATTTAAGAAATAAAACTTTGCTGAGCTTCATTCCTGAACCATTCAAAAAGTGTCCTTTGGCACGATGGCAAAAAGTGGCTTTTAGCCTGATGATTTTTTCCCTTTGCATTAATTCCTGATTTTAACAGCATTAGGTGGAGGGAAGGAGATGGCTTGTCACGGTCTTCAAAAATGGGAGGAAAATGAACACCCTTAAAACCGCCATGAAGCTTGAACTGCTCCCTACACTTAACTGTGAGCTTCGGGTTTTTCATTACCTCCTTACCAGCAATTAACTTACCTGAGCATAATCAACAAATAATAAAATGCAGTGGCAGAAGAAATTCATCTCCTAAGTATTCCCTAGAATTTCTGTGAGAATAAGAGAAACAGACAAAATGTTCAAGACGGAACACTCTCTCTAGAGAAGCATACCTTCCCTTCAGTCATCAAGCAGCTTTTCTGCTTTGAGCGATGCTTCCTGAATTCAATCTCTGGGCTCCTATGAAACTATTTTCTACACGCAGACTTGCTTATGAAACAAGCCTACAGAATCAAATATTTTGTTGCACTCTAGGATGAAGGGAGAGGAAATTGTTTGGAATATGAAACAGGTGAGGGGGCTTAAGAGTTTCCCCAAAAGTAATTTCTTCTGGAAGGAGACACAGGATTGAAGCATTGAATACTCTCTGATTTGAGGTCTTTCTCTAAGATTTAGGGACCCCTTTGAATCAGAGCCTAAAAAGGTGGTAAGGATTATCAGTGTTTGCCATTTATTCCTGCCTTGGATGTAAAAGGAAGGAAAAAAAAAAAAAGCTTATCTTTGATTCTCTGAAATAGATGGGGTTAGCTTGCAACAAATGTAATTTCGGTTTTATACAGTGTGGGCTGAAATCAAACCATCCAGGCATCTTAATTCCACAGCTAAATCCTCCCCGTGCTAATTAACATGGCAGAGTGATGCTGACTGCAGGATTAAGGAACTTTCCTGAAAGAACTTCACAAAGTCTAATTTTATGAAACCTAAAAATAGTGTCATGGTGTTTGGGAGCTGTGGATATCATTGGATGCTCGCTCTAGGGTTGCTCAGGGAAATGGAAGCCCAGCTAGGAGTCAAGGTGGGAAGCAGGACTGTGGCTGGAGCCAAAGGAGGGGTGTTCTTGGACCACCCAGCATGTCTCAGGTGTTAACCCTTCTACACCCAGAGGCCTCGTGTAAAGATTACCGGGTGGATTTGAAGACTGAGGACCTAGACTGTCACTTGGTAGTGGCTTCAGGCTAATCAATTACCTTCCTTGACCCTGCACGTCATCATTCAAAAAACTGAAATTATAGTGCCCTGTTTCAAAGGTTCTTATGGAGGATGGAGTGATGCAGAGTAGATGAAGCATTTTGAGATAATAAGTATATCCCCAATAGTTGTTACCACATAGCTGTCATATAAACATTTAAAGGTATTTTAACACATAGCAGACACATACCTGAGTATTACTATCATCTCTTTTATGTGGGTAAATTAAGTGGCACCAAAACATTCAGGGTTGAGAACTCTATAAACGTAGTGTGCACATGTCATTAGTAGTATCGTTCAGCTTTTCTCATTAGCAATCACATTGCTGTAGAGTAGAACCCAGTTGCTGATCCATTCTAAACGTAATAGTTGCATCCATTAACCCCAAATTAACTCCCTGTCCATCTCACTCCCTCCCCCCACCCCTGGCATCCACAAGTCTGCTCTTCATGTCCATTTTCTGTTTCTGTTTTCTAGCTAGGATCATTTGTGCCATATCTTATTGTGCCCAATCTCTTGGGCTAGAACATGATGGAAGATACTATGAAAAATAAAAAGAATGTCTATATGTATGATTGGGTCACTTTGCTGTACAGCAGAAATGGAAGGAATATTATAAATTGACGATTCTTTAATGAAAATTTTTTCAAAAAAAGATGGGTCTTAAAAAATAATCACATTCCTTCTTAGTGGCATTAGATGCAAAAATAGGAATGGGCAATGGGGTGATATCTAAACATGTAGGTGTTAAGTGTATAATATTCTCACTCTTACTCCTTTATTTGGTTATTTTGCTTGTTCTTGGATACATTGCTGTGGGTAGATGAGAGATAAACAGTCATGAGCATGGAAATACACAGAACTTGATTCCGTTCTGTCCACTTGTATCCATCTGGGCTGTCACCGACTCAGTCACCATCTCATCCATCCTGTGTTGAAGAAACAAAATCCATATGGAGCTTCTTGACTGCAGCCTCACTCTTCTATTTAATCCCTACACTGCACGTGATCTTTCTAAATTATAAGCATGTTACCGCCCCATGATGTAAAATCTATCTTGTGACAAAGTCTAAACAATATATATATATGCTTGCCTTACAAGACCCTTAATGACCTGGACAACTCCAGTTCCCCACCTCATCCTCCAGCTCTTCCTTTCCCCCTACTTTCCTTTCCCTCTGCACCATCCCATGCTCCAAAGCACCTGCCTATACTTCAGTTATGGTCAGTTCTGCTCTAAGATGCTATGAGCATTCCACTATGCAACATGACTCCATGTAAACCACAAGGCTTGTGGGGTCAGGGTCAGAGGAAACCCAAATATTTCATGTGGGACACAAATGAAAAGAAGATAAAAACCTAGTAAAAATGGGTACACAGTTTGACACTGCCGAATGGTCAAGACATGCATAAGAGTAATAGCAAAAAATGGACCTCGACAAAGGTCCTGAAGTGTGTTTATGAACTTGGGATCAGAAGGGTGCAGATTGTGAACAATTGCAAAGTGGAGGAAAGAGTGTGACCTGGAGATGGAGGGAGCATTTTCACACCAGATGTGGAAGGGTGAACGTGACCGAGGGCGTGTGTGTTGAACTGAAGGGACCAGGAGATGCTTGAAGTGTTGCGTGTGTGCAAGTTGTGTATTCCTACGCAACTTGGTTCAGTGATGTGTGGTTTTCTGTACATGCCAGTGTTTCTCACAGACAAAAATCACACATAAGCAAATGCAAGATTCCCTCATGCTCCAACTGTTCCCTGATAACATGTCACCTGCAGTGGAACAAATTCACCTTCTCCAAGCAAGTGCTGTTGCAGACTGTTCTGAAGTGCCATGGTTCATCCTGTTCCTGGGCCTGTGCCCATCAGGCTTCTCCATACATCCCTCACTTTGCCCTCCTCTTCACTTCCAGAACTCCTACTAATCCTTTATACCCTAGCTTAAGCATAATTTATTCCAAGAAGCTTCTTTCAGAACTTCGACATATGCCAAGTAAACTTTTCTTAAATTAATCTTCTCTTATTTTCATCAGAACTATTCCTAATCCTAGACCCATTGACTCAAAATACTTTCTGAGGTCATGTGCTCCCTATCTCTCTCTTCCCTCCATAGGTTCTCCTCCCCCAATCCTTCTCTTCTCAATAAATGGTGACTTCAGTCTTCTAGTTGATAACAAACTTGGCATGGTTTTTAATTCCTCTGTTTCTTTTATACTCCACATCCTCTCTGTCAAGAAAATGCATTGGTTCTGCCCCTAAAATCATATTTAAAATTCAACCACTTTTTGCCAACACTGCTGCTGCCCTTGTTCGAGCCACCAGCACCCTTTGCCTGGATGACAGTAATCTTTTAACTGCCTTTTTCCTGCCAAGTTCGGCCCATGTCCATTGTTAACACAAAGGCAGAGTGATCCTTTTAGCAATCCAACCATATCAAGTTTCTGCCCCACATGCATCCACATTCCTAAGAATCAGCTTACAAGGATGTAAAGATCTCATTCCATCTCCTGTCCAACTCCAGTTCATCTCCTATTCTTTTCTCTACCCTCTGACACACGGACTCCCTGGTAATTCCTGGAGTACCCCGAACACATCACATCAGGGCTTTAGCACTTGACGTGTTGACATGTCCTTTATCTGGGACAGTCTTGGCTCAGGTATCAACATTGCTTGACTGCTTACTCTTTCAGGTCTCTGCCCAAACATCGTTTAGTGGTGAAGTTTTCTCGGACCACCCTAGTTAAAGTGGCGTGAATTCTGTCCTTCAGCAACAGAATAGCTGTCCCTCTTTCTCTAATTCTGATACATTTTAACTATAACATTACATGTTTTTTATGTGTTTTGTATTGTTGTCTAAATCTTTCGACTAGACCATGAGAACATAGGATTTTTGTTCATAGCTGTATCCTCAGCAGATTGTCTACCATGGAGCAGGCATGCAATGAATAGTGAGAAAAATATCAGATTAGAGGTAGTTGCATGAGCTATAAATTGTTTCTTAAAAATTACCTACTACAGAGCTAACCATTTTTTTTCCCCCTAAAATTGGTGATGTTTTGAGAAAGCTAAACACCATCAGCCTGATTTGTTTTTATTGGTAACTATGTTAAAAGAGGATCCACCTGATTGACTGAGTTTGGAAGTGGTTTAATTATGGATCTACTGTCTAAGGAATTCTAATGTACTAACCCTAAGGGATTAGACAGGAGTTTGGAAAAACAACAATTACAACAATAATTATAATAATAATAATGAGTGAATACCCCATAGAATGTTAGTACGGTAGGTAGCAACTCTTATTTAGAAACTTGTGATTTCTGGTTTCTTCTTATTCTTTAAACTGCAAAACTGTCATTGTCTGTTGGTACTGATTACATAGCTGTAAAGAGTGAGATAATGTTTAAGACTCAAAGGCTTACCAGTTAATTCTTAGCTGGCTAACTGGATTGTTTTGCTGCTATTTTGGGTTTTTTGTTTGTTTGTTTGTTTGTTTGTTTGTTTTAGGGCTGCTCCTGCAGCTATGGAATTTCCCAGGCTAGGGGTCAACTCAGAGCTGTAGCTGGGGCCTACACCACAGGCACAGCAACACCAGATCCGAGCCACACCTGCAACCTACCCTGCAGCTTGCAGCAAAATGCCAGATCCTTAACCCGATTAGCAAAGCCAGGGATTGAACCCACATCCTCATGGATACTAGTTTGTTTCTTAACCCACTGAGCCACAATGGGAACTCTGTTTTGCTGCTTTCTATCTGAACTTATTTATTCATTAGATTTTCTCATTTGTTTACAAGGGATGAGGTGGCCAAACCTTGATCTAGTCATTCAATGAACACCTAGAACCTGAGATGTAAGTGCCAGAGAGGTGGCATGGATTTGGTGTCAAAACTAAGCTTGAACTTTGGCTCGTATTATCTGCATGACCTTGAGAAAGTCACGCAAATTCAGACTTCCCAGGATCTACTCAGAAAGGGGCAGCCACATCGCTTAGTGTGCTAATTGGATTTTTCTAAGGGAAACCGCTCCCCAGCAGCGAAATCCCGCAATCTTGTCTCATCTGCAATGCTGTGTGTAAATTTGAGCCGGTTGCCTTGCCTCTTGAGTGATTTTTGTGATTGATGAGTTTTTCTCTTTCCGTGACAGGGTTTCTCTGGGAGAAGGTCCCAGCACTGGGGCCAGACTGCTAACAATATCATTATGATTTTATTATTGTCCTGGTTCTGGAGATCCACAACTTGGTTTTCTATTAGCACATTACTCAAGTGAGACAGGGGGGAAGCAATCACTTCTGTTGTGGGGCAGCACAAGCCACCTGGCTCTTGGAAAAGCCTTTGCTGATGCTCTAGAAATGAGAAAATTAAGTGTGGTGACCAGCATGAAAGGCGGTTTTCCTTCCTCGTGCATCTGTGTATAGTGTGTGAGATTAGTCTCCCTGGAACGGGAGATGCAGAAGACCACTAACATTTGGAGGATAAATGCACACTCACCGAGAGGTAAATATGCCTATTAGAGTAAGAAGCATGTATCAATTTCATTGGCAATCTCACACAGGCAACTGCTCACATGGTTGGATGGAAAAGACCCTAGTGGGATCCGAAACTGATAGGTTTTAATTTAAGAAACATTATAAGAAAAAAGTTTGTTGTTGTTTTTTTTTTTTTTATAGTTATCGTGATTTTGAAAACATGAGGAAAATGTGGCATAGCAAATCTGAACAAAATGCCCATGGCTTTTCTATTCATGGGATTCCAAAGCGGAGGTCCCAGGAAGAGAAGGAATGGAAGGAAACGTACCTTCCACATCATAGGATGTGTCATTCTTTATTTCAACCCACATTTAGAGTAAGTCACACCTTGTTGTTTTAGTTTGCTAGAGCCCCTTGATTTAGTGCCACAGATGGTGTGGCTTAAACACAGGACCCTGTGGATCATATCACAGTCCTGTAGGGTGGCAGTGGCTTAAACAACGGGAACGGGAACGTATTGTTATCTCCCAGTCCTGGGGGCTGAAGTCTGAGATCAAGGTGTGGGCAGGGTTGGTCCCTTCTGAAGTCTCTCTCCTGGCTTGTTGATGGCCATCTCCTCCCTGTGTCTTCTTCTGTGTGTTCTTAATCTCCTCTACTTATAAGGGCACCCGTCATGTTGAATTAGGCTCCACGCTAGTGACCTCATTTAACCTTAGTCACTTCTTTAAATATCCTATTTCTAAATACCGTTACATTCAAAACTATTCGGGGACTCGTAATCAATATGTGATTTTTTTGGAGTGGGGACGAGGTGTCAAATTTCAACTCATAACATTCATGAAAAATTTAAATGGTAGTTCTTCTTAGCCCATTTTCTAGAAGAGAAAATGGAAGTTCTGAGAAGGTCAAAAAGCTATCATATTGAAAGAGCTGAAAAAAGAGAAAGATTGAATCAGGAAAAAAAATGATCTACTGTTTATCCTTCCCTCCACAGTGCCCTTTGCTTTATTGATTAATGTTTACAGAGGATGGAACTAGAAATGGGAAGGAATATAAAATAGGAATCTGTAGTATTCTATATTCTAGAATTTAGAATATAGAAATTCTATACTCTATATTTCTGAATTTTGGAACTTTCATATTAATTTGAAATTAATATGATTAATTTATACTAATTTCTAATTTCTGAATTTTCATATTAATAATGAAATACTCAGGATAACAAATGATTAAGCATTCACTTAATTTATCGAGAAATTGCATAAGCAATTGAACTTAGAAGTAAGTGGACACATATTTGGATAAAGTATCTGGAAAACTTATGTATCTATCCCCATGCACACTTTAATATAAAATGTTATGATATTTGAATAATGGTATAAGAATAAACCTATCTTGTTTGTAATGTACACTTAATCATATTTTACATTTTATAAGATTGTAGTCTTTGGAGGGCAACCCCAACTTTTATGAAATCTTAAGATAGTATTCTAATTTTCACATGGGATCCAGGTACTGTAAATTGAGAGAGGTTAAAGTTGATACTTATTTACACTGACATTCTATATGCAGTTTCTTCAAGGTAAATATATCAGTATTGTTTTGTCCAAATCTTAAGACAGCACAATCACAATTGTATCCGAGTCTGTTTGGCAACTTCATGACAAGCCAACATTTCTAAATCATTCACAGTGGCAGAAAGGGGGTAAGAAGATAGCTAGGATAGAACTGACGGATCCTGCATTTCATTCCCTCCTTAGCTACCATTGTCTGGTGATACTGGACAAGTTACAAAATCTATCCAAACATCAACTTACTCATCTATAAAAGGAGGCTATCAACCCTTAACATATAAGTAATAATACATAACAATGTGTATGTTAACTCCAAGAATGTGTGAATGTAAAAGCTTATCATTATCATCATTATTATTATTCCTTAAGGAGGAGAATTGCCCACTGTGTTTTTCTTTGTTTCCTGGCTTGTTTTTTTTTTTGTTGGTTTTTTTTTTTGGTTGTCGTTGATTTTGTTTTGTTTTGTTTTGTTTTAATGGCCATACCTGTGGCACATGGAATTTCCCGGGCCAGGGATTGAATCTGTGCTGCAGCTATAAACTTTGAGACTGCTTCAGTAATGCCAGATCCTTTAACCCACTATGCTGGGCTGGGGCTCGAACCCACCCCTCTGTAGTGACCCAAGCTGCTGCAGTCAGATTCTTAACTCACTGAACCACAGTGAGATCTCCAGGTCACTAAGTTTTGGTTCAATTTGTTAGTCACAGAGGTAACAAGAACTGCATATTTTAGAGAACTTTTATCATAATATAACTCAATTCCACAACCTTGTAAAATAATTCAAGAAGTATCTGAGAATGTAATGATGAAATTAAAAGGTCCCTTCATATATATACTCTTAAGCCACTCCTGTTGGTAAAAGTATCTCTTATTTTTAAGCTAAATGTGCATTCTTCCAGATGGCTTTTGTATTTTTGCACTTTATATATAAAAGTGAACTATTTTTAAAAATATTTTGTGGAATAATATTCACGTGGTTTAAAATATTACTATTTGAACTTATTAAGTTATCTTGGGAATATTAGCAGCACAGCATATATATTAATATACATCCATTACTTTTAACTGCTGAAAACAGACCTGAAGTATGACATTCATGGGCTCTACCAAAGTTTGCCCTCATGGGCCCCTTCTGCATTAAAAAAATAATAATATTATAAATGATCCTTTATGGCTCTATTGGTATTAAAATGAATATGATCCAGGATGGAGTAATTATATAATTATTATTATATTCATTTTCTCTCATTTTCAAAAAAAATAGAATTAAAATAGTTATATGGGTCTTGGGCACTGTGCTTACTGAGCCTAAAGTAGAATTTGTCTCCGGAAATTATGGATATTCACAATTTATTTAACCAGTTTTCATCTGAAGAACTTTTAAGATGCTTCTACAATGTAAATCACTTTAACTACTGAAATGATGCTGCAATGGTCACGCTTGTACACTTTCTCTCCTGTTTAGACCCATGAATGAGGCTTTTTCTAGAACACATACCTAGAGTTAGAATCATGACGTTGATGGTCATGCTTTCTCAGATACTTGATGAATGTCCCCAAACTACTTACTCAAACTACTGAAGTAATGGACAAATATTTTTAACAGTGCAGGGCCATTTCCCTTACATGGTGTATGTTTGAGACTATCAGTTGTGGATATATAATAAAGTATTTCTCCAAAATTGCTAAAAAAACCCCTCAAAGAGTGTGTGCATGTGTGTGATTGTCTGTGATTATATGAGCATAAGAAAATACATAGAATGATACACTCAGGCTGTTACTATTGGTAACCTGGGCATGGTGATGATGGAGGGAGGGCAAGGATGTTTAAAAAAAAAAAAAACTAAAAATCAAGAACTTAAGAAATTTTTTTTAAAGATAAATGTTTTAGAATGGAAAATATACTATATGATTTTATAAATAATAAGCTCACACATTTTCATGATCATGTCTTATTGGAAAAGGGACGATAAACACAAGTAAATCTTATGTGACATCCCATAATTGAGATATCTATGTCTACCAATATATTTATATTTATCTATAGATTTAGCCTAAAGATATTTACCATAAACAGATTAGAACTAGAAAAAAAAAAGGGGGGGGACTATACATTGCATCCAAATCCTTCATTTTACAGGTGAAGAAACTGAGATGCAAAGAGGTGAATTGACTTACCCAAGATACCATTGCAAGTAGAAAAGACAGTAAACATGCTCAGGTCTTCTCTCCTGCTTAGGAATTTTTAGTATAGTTTATAATTTTTCTAATTATAATCCAAAATCATACACCAAAAATTTCTCTGTGTGTGTATGAGTGTATGTGTGCACACGCATGTGCAAACACACATACAGTTGCATGTCATTTGAGGTCAGTTGCTAAATATACATTTTACTTGTCCAGAAATGGCAGTGATGATAATATCCATGTGTACATAGATAGGATAGCTATGTGACCTTGAGACTGTTTTGTTTTGCATGCCTACACCAAATGACTTCAAAATAATTATGGCTTCCCAGCCTCGTCTCCCTAGATTCTGTTTTCTTTTTCTTCCTTATAAGTTTTTTCTTTCTTCTCTAGCAGAGCCACGTGGCTTGAGATTGACAGCTAGCCTCTTTGCAGATGTCAAGTCCCAAGAATCAACAGCCCTGCCACATTGTTTCCAATTATGTTTGACAACGTCCTTGTAAAAATCTGGTGACAACCATTTCAGCTTGTCACAAGTGAATTACACTTTCCTTGCCTGGTCCTCCCTCCCCACCAAGATATGAAGCCAGAACAAACTACATGGCCATGAAGGTAAATTAAAGACTTAAGAGGATCTATCATGAATGATACAAAATCACTTTTGGATGAGTCAAAGTTATCATGGAGGTATGGCTGATTAAATTCTTTGGTAGCCAATGATAGGGAGTGTCATTGACTGTGATGATTCTGAATATCCCAGTTACAGGAAGTCTGCACCTACACATTAATTTATACAGAGGCAGGAGTCATACCTCTGAATGCAGAAGGAACCTGCCAAAGTGATATCTGAGCAGCTGTCATTGCACATTGAGAAATCCTGAAGGAGGGGAGAAGTGCCAGGAGCTATAGAGGTGAGACACTGTCTCAATGTTTTAAAGGGAAGAACATAATTCATGTCAGAAATTATAGATTTCTGTCACTGTATAGAGTGGGCAATTAAATAAACATATTTGAATGCTTAGAGTATGCAATGCCTCTAATTATGTACTTGAGAAATATCCAATAACTGAATTAACTCAGATTGAATGGAATTAGTGATCATGGCAGGACTGAATGGACCATTTAAGAGCAAGTCTTGCCAAATTCCAGTGCCTTGTTTGAATGGAGTATGTAAATATTTTATCATGGAGTTAATATGCAGAAATAAATGCGGGGATTTTTTTTATTTTATCGGAAGGCACAATTTGACAATTCTTTCATCATAAATAGGTGAGAGTTTTCTAGGGGAAGAATTCAGTCATCATCCTCAGCTTTATTCCCTTGAGAATTTTATATAACTTAAGCGAAGTCATAAAAGCCCTGTTTCGCAAAATTCAGGGTAAGCTTACGGTCTGTATTTACCAGAATGTAAACCACGTGAAGGCAGGGAGTTCTGCTCTCTGATTCACGGTTTTATTTTCAACATGTGTTTTCCTGACACACATGCTCAATATCCATTTGGCTGAATGATGCACAAAGCCAGGGAAAAGGGAAATGCAAAAATGAGTTTCACTATTTCTACAGGAATTCCAGGCCCCTTTAGGTGTCTCTCATCTGGTCTCCGAGTTGTCAATGAATCAGTTTACACTAATCCTCAACCAATTCCTGGCTGTAAAATTTTAGCCATAATTTTCCTTCTTCCGTATACTGTTCAACTGTGACTTTGTCAGAGTAAATACCTATCAAAGGCACAACCGCTTTGGTACCCACTTTCCATCTCTCCTGATGATTCCTGGGATAAAACTGTTAGGATCCAGAGGCCAAAAAAGAAAAAAAAGAAAAAGGTTCTAAAGATGCCCCAGTAAACCGTACCCCAAGAAGAAACCATTGCTCTATGATTTCACAGTGCTCGAGATGTTTGCCTTAAGTGCTAATTCCCCAATGTGGAAGTTGCCTCCTGCCAGTGGACTAGAATAAGTTTAGGGTGATAACTTTATTATAAATGTAGGTATTATAAGTTATCTATCACTACTCTTGTTATAAACATTTCTACCTTCATTGTGGCTTTGTTGATCTATGCACTTGTGCCTTCATTGTCAATATTTCCTCTTTCATTGCTATGCACAAAAGGGTTAACTCAGCATGCGGGAGACCTCTGCCCTTAGAAAGCCTTTGCAGCAACATAGATGCAACTAGAGCGTCTCTTACTAAGTGCAGTAAGTCAGAAAGAGAAAGACAAGTATCATATGGTATCACTTATATGCAGAATCTAAAATGGAGGACAAATGAACCTGTCTACAAGCCAGAAACAGACTCACAGTCATAGAAAAAAAGTTGTGGTTGCCCAGGAGGGAGGGAATAGGGTTTGGGGTTGATAGATGCAAACTATTACATTTAGAATGCACAAGCAATGAGGTTCTAGCATACAGCACAGGGACCTATGTCCAACCTCTTGGAATAGAACATGATGGAAGATAATATGAGGAAAAGAATGTGTATGTATGTATGAATGTGTCACTATGCTGTGCAGCAGAAATTGGCACAACACTGTAAATCAACAAACTCTAATAAAAATTTTAAAGATAACAAAACAAAACAACCCTTGCAGGTTTGGCCCTTGGGAACTGAGTTCCAACTGAGAACTTAGCTGTCTTACCGTTTCCAGAACTGACAAATGTAGCTCATCATACCTAAACTCTTTGCCCAAGCATTATGGTTTTTTCTACATATCTGTTTTCCCTGTGGATATCTAGCATTTGGGTACATTGTGAACTAGAGGGTAACTATGTGACCGACCAGCCACTAACAAAAGCGCTGGTGATGAGTCTGTAATGAGCTTCCCTGGCAGACAACATTTCACGTGTGTGGTCATAACTCATTGTTTGAGAAATTGTGTATCTGGTACGACCCCACCATTGGAAGACTCTTGGAAGCTTGCACTTGGTTTCCTCTGGACTTTGTTCCATGTTCCTTTTCACTTTGCTAATTTAGACTTGTATCCTTTTGCGATGATAAATTATAGTCATGAGTAAAATTATGCGCGGAATTGAGAGTTTTTATTGGGGACTTCTGACACAATTGTCAGCCACATTAACCACTACGGATTCTGTCTGCCCTCATGATCCCTGGAGATTACTATAATTCAGCTTTTACTTGTATTTGATTTTTTATTTTTTTCCCTCCCATTTGCGTCAAAAATCAAGTGTGATACCATAAGACAATAGGAATAAAAGAAATACCAATAAAACAGTAGCTAAAGTTTGCTGAGCTCATTTATACATTTATTCTTCATTTCAGTGGGGTACTATGATTACTACTTGGTATGTATTTTCTCATTGAATCTTTACAACAATTCCGTAGTGCATATAACTTTAAAATCATAAAGGATGGAGAAACTGAGGCAAGGGAGTTCAACTACCTCATCAGATTTCCACAGCTGAAAGGCAGTAGAGTTGGAATTTTAAGCAAGAATCATGTAACAGAGTTTAGACATTCAATACCACATGGGTGCGATTTTTCCCACCTCTTTTTTTTTTGTGTGTGTGTGTCTTTTTGTATTTTCTAGGGCCGCACACAGGGCATGTGGAGGTTCAAGGCTAAGGGTCCAATTAGAGCTGTAGCTGCCAGCCTACACCTGAGCCACAGCAAAACAGGATCCAAGGCACGTCTTCGACCTACATCACAGCTCACGGCAACGCCAGATCCTTAACCCACTGAGCAAGGCCAGGGATCGAACTCGCAACCTCATGGTTCCTGGTCAGATTCGTTAACCACTGAGCCATGACAGGAACTCCCCATTTTCCCTATCTTTAGGTTTACCTTATAATCAGGTCTTTAATTGCTTGCCTCAAACCATTCACTCTGTTCTTTGCAGATCTCTGATTTAGGGCGATTTTTCACCAAACATTCTGGAGTCTGTGGATCATAGAGCACATATAATGTGCATAACCACTAGCATCCCACCAACAATCTGAGGCATATCTGAATCATCAGGACAAATGAGTCTAGATTGTATCAAGGACAAAATTAAGTCTCTCAAGAGCGCTTAAAACTTTGCAGTATATTCAGTAATTTCTCAACTTGCAGCGCTTGCGCGGAGGAATTAGATCTGAAATATGCCAGACTCCTCAATTACGTGCACTCCTTCTGGCACATACTAGGTATTTAATTGTTTTCAGATCTGGTAGATGGATACACATATGACTATTGAGCTACAGAATGTGTTTGGAGGTTTGGTCCGATGGATTGTCTTCCAGAAAGTTCAGCCTTGTGGGCACAGTTTAGACTAGAGTTTGGGGCAAATAAGAAGTATATTCACATTGTGGCAAAGGATGCCATACATTCATGACATGAGCATGACTCAAAACCAGAGGAAGGAAAAAGCTTTTATTTTCAACAATGAGAAAAGTGGCTGAGTGCATCCCTACCATTACTCCATTAAGAAGAAGGAGGTGCCCCCTTTCCATAAGGCGTTAAATGAAAAATGCAAGTTTCAGGCCTGGAAATATACAATTATTGCAATTTCCTTCAGATGCCTGTGTGTGTGTGTGTTTGTGTGTGTATCTAAATGTGTGCACACACACACATTAAAAACATGTTCTTTTTTTTCTTTTCAGGGCCACACCTGTGGCATATGCAAGTTCCCAGGCTGGGGGCAAATTGGAGCACAGCTGTGGACTACACCACAGCCATAGAAACCCCAGATCCAAGCCACATCTGCAACCTACGCTGCAGCTTGTGGCAATGCTATGAGTGAGGCCAGGGATCAAATTCACAGACTCACAGACACTTTGCTGGGTTCTTAATCCACTGAGCCACAATGGGAAGTCCTAAAAAAGGTCATTTTAGTGGGTATATTCTATATAATATCATGTCTGTATATTATATATTAAAGAAAGAAAAGTGCCTATCAGTTTTTCAGTAAGGATTTACCTTGTGTGGGTGTGATAGAATGTGTTTTGAGAAAGCTTTAACTTCGATCATAAACGCAAATATTTTATTTCTAACCACCATGGGGTTGTGAATTTTTAATTGTTCTGAAGTATGTTTTCACCAATATGACTATAACTCATAGATATTATGAACTAGACTGATAACTCTTGCAAACAAATATATTCATGTTATATCAGGTGAAGAAATGCAGAATTAGAAAAAAGTAGCTTGTCTATTAAAACTGCATGTATTTGTGTATATGTGATATGTATATGTATATATTTATCTGGAAAGTATACTAAAGTGTTTAGGGAGTGGATTTATATAGTGCTTTTATTTTTTAATTTGGCTATTTCCATATTTTTGTTTGTTTGCACTGAACTGGATTATTTTATAAAATAAAGAAAAACAAGCACGCCAATAAGACAATATCAGGGCTGACATAACAGAACCAACAATTCTGCTTTAATGACCGCTAGGAAGTAAATTCTGTCCTTTTATTTATGGAAGCCAAGGTCTTCTCTAGGTCTCAAGGGGTGAGGTAAGATTCAAACTTCTAAGCCTGGCATTCAGAAGTCCCCACAATCTGGCCTCAATATTGCATGCTGACCTTAAACCCTCTATCTCTCATAAATTCCATTCCATAAAACTGCTTTTCTCATATTCTTAGGAAGCAGTTTGTGGTATCCTGCTTCCACAAGTATCCTCAAATCAAATTTTATTACCTGGAATGACTTTGAATTTTATCTCTACCTTTTTTTAGTCCCACATTCTGTCATTATTTGAATTCTTCCTTCTCCTTAAAAAGTCACGGCTTCCCTGAAATCCACTTCCAACTCAGCTTGTCAAAGATAAAGAAAATTATTGAACTCACAATATTCACCAGCATTTGAAATAGATGATGGGATGTCTTAAGCCAAGTTCTAAGAGTAAAACTAAGTCTTCCAAAGGTTATAGACATTAGGAAAGCCCTACTGGAATGTGCCACAGAGATGCATACACAAAAAACCTGACTAATATCATCACTGCAAGAGATACCTAAGAACGTTAAAAAGAGGAATTCCTGTTGTGGCTCAAGAGGTTAAGAACTCCATGAGTATCAGTGAGAATTCGGGTTCCATCCCTGGCCTTGCTCAGTGAGTTAAGGATCCAGCGTTGCTGTGGCTGTGGTGTAGGCTGGCAGCTGCTGCTCTGATTCGATCCCTAGCCCCGGAACTTCCATATGCCGTAGGGGCCACGCTCAAAGGAAAAAAAAAAAAAAGATTAAAAAAATAAAGAGCATTAAAAAGATAGATAAGTAGAGGTTTTCACTATTTCGCTTTAGGGAACCATTTATTTATATTGCCAGAAAAAAACTGTTATAGGTTACTAAAATATAATGATGTGTACCTTCTTCCAAGGTGCCCGCCGACATTCCCAGAGATAGCCAACTGCTCCAACTTCCTAGGTGCCACGTAGGTGAAAAGCCAAGAATTGGAGCCCTGAAGTAGGATGAGGTTCAGAGTTCAGAACTCAGCATCCTTGCTTACTGCTGGTGGCTCTGAGCAAATGAATTAAACCTTTGTTTCCTCATTTACAAAGGAGTGATAATAACAATACTGATTGTATGGATTTGCGGAAATGTATGTGCAATATAAGTGAAGCTGCTGTCAGTGACAAATCCACATGCATTACCATTTCTGGGAATGACTGTCTCACTTCCAACGACTAGCACCTGCTCTTCCTTGACTGATGGTCTTACTGGCTGCTGAGCCTTTTCTGCCTGGAAACAGGCCAAGTGCATATTCCCTTCCTTGAAAGCAGGACTCAACTCTGACGATTGCGAGGTGGCTTTTAAGTGTTCTAACTCTCCCGTGGGGAAAATACATGTTTTGTGTTACTTCCATGCACCCCAGGAATATTAGGCCCACAGCAGTGATTTGCTGACGACAAAACATTCATGGTTTTTTTTGGTTTGTTTGTTTGTTTTTCTGTCCCTGACACATTTTCCTTTCTCCTGTATACATTTCCTAGACTCCTGTCCCAATTGAACCATTTGTCCTCATAACCTTGTCTCGGGGTCTGCAGCTAGGGCAACCCAGTATGTTCTATAAGGTCTGAACATTTGTGCCTGCAAATTTACGTGTTGAAATCCTAACCCCCACTGTGATGGATTTGGAAGTTGGGCTGTTGAGACGTGGATACATCAGAAAGGCAGAGCCCTCAAGAATGCATTCTTTCTGTGCTCTTGCAAAAGAGATCTCAGAGAGGTCACAAGCCTTTCTGCCCTGTGACATCCAGGAAAAGATGGCCCTCTACAAATCAGGAAGCTGGCACTTACTAGACACCTACGCTGCCAGCCCCTCGATCCTGGACTTCTAGCCTCTAGAATAAATAAATTAGTGGATTTAGTTTTTGCTGCTGTTTGTTTTTTGAGGGCCACACCTACAGCATATGGAAGTCTCCAGGCTAGGGCAGCAATGCCAGATCCAAACCGCATCCTCGACCTATGCTGCAGCTTGTGACAATGCCAGATCCTTAACCCACTGAGTGAGGCCAAGGATTAAACACGCATCCTCATGGATACTAGTTGGGTTTTGACCCACTGAGCCACAATGGGAATTCTCAATCCCTGTTTTTTAAGCCACCAAGTTGATGGTACTTTGTTATGGGAACCTGAGCTGACTAACATAGTGTTGTATATAATAAGCATGCAGCAAGTGTTAAGTTGTAGGATTGCTTCTTCTGCCATATTTATATTAATAATTCATAGTATATTTTTCACAATGAATCTGCACCCATTCCTCAAAAGAAAGTATGTCTGGGAGTTGAATAAATGTTACATAGAAATGGGAAAATGTAAAAGCTTTCATTTTTAATGACCTAAGACATTGTCATTAATAAAACTGTCCAAGCCACCCCAAGGTAAAATGGAAAAGACCTGAAAAGTGACACACAAAGAAAGGAAATGTCCAGCACGCATGATACAGACAAAACCAGTTTGTCCTCAGAAACTTTTCTATGGTTCTCAGCTCAGGGTCACCTGCTCATGGTACATTGGAAACCAATCCAACTGAATCCATCCAAAGACTGCCTGCTCTGAAACAACATCCTTCACAACGTTTTCTCTCTCAGCACCATGCATTTGGTTTAAATCATGGAATGATTTACATACAGTCTTCCTCTTCTTTCATAGATAGAGTAACTTGATCAAATGGAACTTGATAGTCTTTGGAGTGAATTATTATAATTATACAGAAATGCCATGAATCACTAACTTCTTTCACATCCATTATCCCATTACCTTCCCCTCAATAATCCTAAAAAGATGTATGAGTGTGTATTTCTTAACCTTTTATAAAATAGATGAAAAATCTGTGAGTTATAGAAAATATATTATTTACTCAAGGACACAGCCAGAAAGTACAAGTTGAGAGTTGTTGAACTTGATAACAGTGTCCTTTAGAAAAAGGACTTAAATGTTCCAGGTAGCTCAGCCATAGTGGTTGAACAAGAAATATAAAATGTCTAAAAATTTTGAACCCTGATAGGTTCAGTTAACTTTAACCTCTGTGATCTTAATCCCTAAATTCAGGTTGGGTACACCTCCCAAATTGTCCATAACATCCCACTATTAGAGTTTCCATCACGCCATTCTTTTCTTACCTGTTACCTTGTGGTTACCCACTTCTAGATGCCATGATCCTTAAGGACAGTGACCACCGTTAGTTTGGGCAAAGTCACGTATCAGTTGTCTGGAGCACTGCCTGACACTGCAGTATGGACTTCCTAAATATTTGCTGAGTGCAGTCTAGATTAACCATCCTAGACAAGTGCTCCTTTTCTTGTGGAGAAGTACTGATTTATGAATATGTTTTTAAAAACAATTATGATCTTCCTGGCAGGTATCTGCTGGAATGCCTACTGCCATTGTAAACCAAATGTGGCTAAGGTTCAGAAAATCATTTTCTGTAAAGAAAAATTATTCCTGGACTTGGAAGTCAATGGGGCTGTGTGATATGGAAAAAGACTCTGGCCTGGATGCCAGCATGAATTCCTACTTTGCATTTTCTTACCATGAAACTCTGAACACTTACAAAATGTACGCATCTCACTTTTGTCCCGTAAAATGGAAATGATGTAAATTTCTGTAACAATTGGCATTAGGGGAAAAAAAGGGTATGGAATGACTTCATGTTATACGCATTCAATAAATGCGGCATCCTCTTATCTTGGTGTTTTCCTTTGTACTTTTGAGTTTTCTTCATAGTATTTATAAAATGGCATGCACATTTATTGATGAATTTGTGGTCTGTCTATCCCAGACAGAGTGGCAGTTCTATGAGGGCAGAGCCTGGGGTACACGCTGCTCTTTCCCCCTGAGGACAGTGATTTGAACAGAATAGACGGTCAATTACTGTATGTTGAATGAATGTCTGTTTTTAAGTTGACGTCTCTGTTGACATGCTCACTTTAGACATGCTCACTTTAGACCAACATGTATGTCTACCTTTTTTGTCTTGTTTTGTTTTGTTTTTTAGGGCTGTACCATGGCATATGAAGGTTCCCGGGCTAGGGGTCTAATCAGAGCTACAGCTGCAGGCCTAGGCCACAGCAACAGCCACTGCTCCGCCAGATCCAAAGCCACATCTATGACCTACACCACAGCTCCCAACAATGCCAGATCCTTAACCCACTGAGTGAGGCCAGGGATCGAACCTGCAACCTCATGATTCCTAGTCGGACTCGTTTCTGCTGTGACACGATGGAAGCTCCAAAAGTGGGAGTTTTTGCTTTTGTTTTTGTTCTGCTCTTTCACAATTTGAAGATCTCATTATGTTTTATCCAGCCTGGGTCAGATCTTGTGCTGCAAAAATTCAGAAGATTTCAGGTTTCTTGGAGGGTGAACAAGCATCAAACTAACCTCTGATTATCTCAAAGTACAAAAGTAATTAACAACATAACTTGATACAAAGTAAATTCCTTTGATTTATGTGTGTGTTTCACCTACTCTGCCCAACCAAACCTCAATCAGGAAACACTATATTAAAAAACAGAACATGTGTCAACCCTTTAGTTTTTCATGTTCTCCGGGAATCTGCCCGGATATAACTCTCAGAGCAACTTTCTTTTTGCCACCGGCCCGGTTTTCTTTCTTTCTCTCTCCCTTTTTTTTTTTTTTTTTTTTAATCGGTATTTGATTTGTTTACTTTTGTCCCTTTTCCTATCTCCTGATTTTTTCAATGTTATCTTAAATGACAAGTTTTCATGGTTATGAAAAATCTTTTCTTCAGTTGAGTGGAACGATCTTGATAAATGCCCACTCAGCAAAAATAAATTTATTATAGGATGCATATAAGGAATATTCAAAATCATGCATATTCCATGTGCAGGAACAAATTGATTCATGATCATGTTTACTTTGTGCAAGCCTGAACTGTAAACAGGAGGCAACTGTAGTTTCTCACTATGTCTATGGCAAACATGTGGAAACACATCTTTGTGATGTGAAAAGTAGGATGTTTATTTTTAGAACAGATATCTAAAAAGCATGTTCTCCTCTAATAAAAGTATTTCCATTCTAAAAGCCCCATTCACTTATAAGTATTCTATATTTTCTCCTTTAATATTGCCAGACTTTTTTAACAACATAAAAATCTCATTTCCATGAGATAAAAGGCAGCTGTGCTCCTAATATAGAACTGAAAACTAACTGCTTTAAAAGTGGGCCCTGACACATTAATTCAAACTTTTCCCATCTTCAGTTCTCAGACATTCAGTGAAAAGGCACAAAAGGGTTATGGAAAATGTAAGGAGCACTAAAAGTAAATTTTTCACATAAACTCACTATTTTTTTTAAAAAAAATCAAAACAGTGAGCAGTGTCTTTACTTGGTCATTCTTATTTCCCCTATCTTTCTTTTGATTTGTATTCCTACAAAAGAATCTTTACACCAGTTGAGATTTTCATTTTGTCCCACAGTCTTAAATTGGAGCATCTTAACCAAGAACATATGGAACATAGAATTCAGAGGTTAAATTTATTATAGATGGAAACAGGACATTCCAATTAAAATGAAGACTTTTCAAAGGGATCATCAATATTTCCCAGGTGATCCATTTCTTGCTGCCCTTTTTTCTCTTCCATACCACATGTTTTATGGATGCTTTAAAGCAGTAGCTCAAATTACTGCATCTCTGCCCCATGCTGGGCAGTGCTAATCATTCTTTCACAGTAAGTAATTTTGGAATGTTAAAAATGACACTCAGACAACTTTGCATAAAACTCTTTAATTTTGCAAATGGAGAAACTGAGGACCAGAGAAGGAAAATGGAGTTGCACATGACACCTTCATTTTTGGGAATTTTAGAGTTTTGATGATATTGAAGGTGAGAATAATAATAACACTATGTTTACATGAATGTGATCCAAGATAACCAATGAAGAATACCCAAGCGAGTGTTCTACTGATCGGTATACTTATTCATCTATGATTTACTTCAAGGGTGAGGCATATCAAGAAAATTATGCAGGGGATAAATTATGTTCTTGCTCCCAATATAGTAGGGAACTGTATTAGATTGACTGCTTGGTCTTTTTTGATGGTCAAAATGGTTTAGGTTTCTTGTTGTATCAGTATTGATTTTTTTTTAAATAAAACTAAAATACAAACTTTTATGTTGATTCACCAGTTTTTTCATTAATGTCCTTTTTTCTGCTCCAGAATCTAATCTGAGATCCAAATTTAGTTATCATATCTCCCCAGCTTCCTCTATCTGGGACAATCTCAGTCTTTCTGTCTTTCATGACCTTGAGATGCTTGGAAGCATACCAGTCAGTTATTTTCTAGAATACTCCCCAACACGGATTTGCCCAAACATGAGAATCATGACTAAATTGAGAATATGCATTTTTATGAATGATACCATGTGATGGTGTGTCTTTCTTAGAGAAGACTAGTTTTTAGATAGAAAATCGTGAATGTATAGACATTATCCTTGGCAGATTTATTATGGAATCATTTCTTGCAACTGCCATTTAAACAGTTGGGGTGCATCATTCTGTAGCGTTTTCTCAGTACCCTCATATGCGATCTCTTCCATTTGCTTGATGTTTCAGTTACACACTTTCAAATCAAAGCCCAAGAAGATAGGACACTTATGCAACTAATCAGCAGATGATTTATGCCTTAAATTTTTGTCTTCAGAGCCTTAAGCACAGATTTCCCAACAAAGTTCATCGTGAAAACTTAGGAACCTCATGACCTAAAGGTGTCTTGAAAAGATTAATGTGAATTCCACATTTCCTTTCATTTCTAGTCATAAGACCCTAATTAGACATGTCACTTTTCAGCTTCCTATGGAAGATTCATGAAGACTGCACCCTTAGAAATTCATCATTGGTTCACTGGCCTTCCATCCTCTTTCTTCCTCCACTCCTGGAGTAATTCCATCTCTGCATGGCCATGAGGGAAATGAATGCTTCTCACTTCCCCTAATTGGAGTGAGGTATGCCACCGCTCAGAGTTGAGAATACTTGGTGAGCCTTCGAAATAAGTCTGACTCCTGAATAATGATTTGGCTCTGCAAAAACCCATGCCTTGACATCCTGCTGAGGTGATGCCATCAAAACAGAAAAAAAAAAATCAAATTTTACTCTGAATGGAGTCTTAATAACAGCTGGAAACTTCAGGCTCCTGCCTATAATTTATTTACAAAGAGTCTTTTTGAAGGGAACTATCTTGGAGAATTCTGTGTGGCTTTGATGTTTGCAAAAGTTACCCTGTAAAGATAGAAAGATGAGAGATAGAAAAATAGATACAGATACTTTAGGAAAGAAAATAAGACAAATTAAAATAAGAACTCTTGTGTCCAGTAAGTTATATAAGAGATTTTGATTCTTACATTTTTTCCTATGACCAGACCCTTGCCCCTACCCTAGGAACCGTTTTAACCATTTATGGCCAAAGCCATAACTTATTTCTTCCATAAACATTTTTAGACAATGTTTTTAGTGAAAGTAGTTTTTTTTGGTTGTTTGTGGGAGGAGCTTGGGGATCAGGGTGTGATACAGGGAAAGGAAAAGAGCTATTAAAGAGCGATTTTCAGGAGTTCCCATTGTGGCTCAGTGGTGACGAACCTGGCTAGTATCCATGAGGATGCGGGTTCTATCCCTGGCCTTGCTCAGTGGGTTAAGGATCCGGCATTGCCGTGAGCTGTGGTGTAGGTTATAGACACAGCTTGGAACCTGTGTTTCTGTCGCTGTGGCTGTGGTGTAGGCTGGCGGCTGCAGCCCCAATTTAATCTCTAGCCTGGGAACTTCCATATGCCAAGGGTGTGGCCCTAAAAGAGAGAAAAAAAAAAGTGATTTTCAGACTGAATTAAGTACTCCCCAAATTCACAAGTCAAACTCCTAACACCTATGTGACTATATTTGGTGATAGAGCCTTTAAAACTATAAATTTAAGGGTAAACAAAGTCATAAGAGTGAGGCCCTAATCTGATCGAACGGTCAGAAAGGAAGAAACACCAGATCTCTCTCCCTCCCTCAATCTCTCCCTCCTTCTCTCTCTCTCTTTCTCACTCTGTACAAGCACAGAAGAAAAGTCATTTAAAGACACATCAAGAAGGTGGCTGTCTGCAAGCTGGGAAATCAAATCTCCCAGCACCTTGATCTTGCACTTCTTGCCTCCAGAACTTAAGAAAATTAACGTCAGTTGTTTAAGCTACTCCATCTGTTGTACTTTCTTATGGCAGCCTGAGTGGACCAATAATAAAGGGTGCATCATTAATTCAGTTATCTCAGTGGGCAACCGAAGCATGGTTTTAATGGGAAACTTTGGGAATTGGTATACCTAAGATTTATCTCCTCGTAAGGCACTAAGAAGCTGGAGTACCTCACATCAACTCATAATTGGTATTGGCTGATGACTATTCCTACGGCTTATCAATTCTTCCAGACATCCATCCAGATGTAGAATGGCTTCCTGAAATTTAGGTGGGGGAAAGGAAGCCTCAGATATGCATGGAGATCCTGGCAGTCAGACATGAGCGTGAGAATAGTGAAGCAAGAGTGAATACTAGCAGGGCTCCAACAGTGTCGATTTCACCCCCCAAAGACCCAGTTTAATTCTAGAAGAGCTCTTGCTTCTCAGTGTTCCCTAAAAGGAAAGTGATACTAAAATCTTTAATGTGTATATGCCTATGCATGTATATAGGAGATGTGTGTGAGCATATGTGATGGTGTAAATACGTGATGTATGTGAAACATTCACACAATGTACCAGATGAGGGCTAAGAACAACATCTCATCACCACTTAGGGCCCTGATTGGACCAGCTATCAAGTTTGTCTGACTACTTTATGTCCACTCTTGGCCACCTCCCTTCAAGCAAATCCTTGGAGCAGAGCACAAATGCTTCAAGCATGTTTGTTGGCATTACAAGGAAACAGTCATGCTTCTTTGCCAGCCGTGTTTCCATTAGTGAGAGTTTTGACTGAGGTCTGATGCCTTTGAAGCTACATATAATATACTTATTCCAAAGCGGTTCCGGAAATTGTCCAAAGAATTTGATGCTATTCAAATCAACATCTACTTCTCCATCTGCATCTGGCTTCCTCCCCCTGAACTTTCATTCAAGCAGTGAACTTTCACCTAAGTAATCTGTCTAGGATTTGTGATATGTGTTCTGTTCTTAAATCACACCAAAGTTGTAACACTAAGTTACAGTACAAACCCTTAATACAAACTTTGAAAATCAAATACAGATCTGTATAAAGTAAAACCTCCCTTCCTTTTTTTAAGTTTGAAGTTAATTTTTTTTAGATTTTAGCTATAGATAGCAACACAAAATATACATGATATAGTACATATCATACAATTTGAAATATCATAGAATAAATATGTGAATATTTTAAAAGACTCCATTTACAATAGTAAAAAAGATTTGTGTAAAGTCTAAGTAAATAAATCTTTAAATGTCTCTGAAGGACATACATATTTCAGCAGAATAGAAGAGCAAACTCTGTTTTTGATACAAAAATAGCATTCTAAAGATGGCAACTCTCATTAAAAATTGTGCTTTTCTGCAAACTGATAAAAATACTAACAAGATTTTATTGGAGTTTAATAAACCTAATCCTAAATTAAAATGGAAAAACTAAACAATTGTAAATAGGAAAATATTTAAGAAGAAAAATAATGGAGTATCTAGTTTGTTGTAATAAAGCTACAGATACATAGTGTGTTACTGTCACATGACTAAACATAAATCGATGAAATGATACAAAAAGTCCAGAGACAGATTAATATTTATGACAATTTAGTATATCAAAATGATGCCTTTTCAAATCAGTGGAGAAAGGACAGGTTACTCAAAAACTGTTCTTAGGACAACTGGGTAGCCATCTGAAAAAAGCTTTAAAATTAGATTCTATACCTTGTACCTAGTGCTACATATTTAAATTAGAAAAAAACACAAAACCTTAAATGTTCTAAAAAGTGTTCGATTAAAAAGTATTTAAAGTAGAAAAATTCTAATATAAACCCTAAAAGTTTTGAGAAAAACTGTAAATTCAACCCAGAAAAAACTAAAACAAAAATTTTGCCTCACAATGAATCCAACATAAAATATTAAAACTCAAATGACAAATTGAGAAAAAAACCTTGCTATCACTGCTGCATCATTGAATTTAATTACAGACCAATCTATTTAACTTAAAATGTAATGAGAACTCACAAAGAAATCAGAGAAAGTTCAATATCCAATAGAAAAAAAAAAAAAAAAAAAATAAACAGTGGACAGAAAAAGACAAGTAACTTTTTAAACATGTGGGAACATTTTCAACATCAGTCATAAGGAGAACACTGTGAGATATAATTGTTTCATAATCAAGTTGGACATATTAAAATATTTGACATTAATGTGTTGAGAGTGGGAGAAAAACCACACTGTTGATGGCACTGAAAATTGTGAAAATTACTCTAGAAAACAAAAACAGATCCTAAATATCAATACTTTTAGCCTGAATTACTATCCAGGAATCTATCCTACAAACATTTACATACATGTAAGAGCAACAAATTCAAAGGAGAAACCAAATCAAATAAACATTCTTCGATTGGAAGTCAGTTAAATCGAGGCACACACGTGCGATGCCGTGTGATGCAGCTTGAAGAGGTGGCTTTTTTTTTTTTTTTTTTTTAGTTTAGATAAGAAAAATCTCTTGAGATCCTGCCTCAGGTAAGAAAAGCAAAAACCGGGAGTTCCCATCGTGGCGCAGTGGTTAACGAATCTGACTAGGAACCTTCAGGTTGAGGGTTCGATCCCTGCCCTTGCTCGATGGGTTAAGGATCTGGCGTTGCGGTGAACTGTGGTGTAGGTCGCAGACGTGGCTCAGATCCCGCATTGCTATGGCTCTGGCGTAGGCTGGCAGCTACAGCTCCAATTAGACCCCTAGCCTGGGAACCTCCCATATGCCACAGGAGTGGCCCAAGAAATGGCAAAAAGACAAAAAAAAAAAAAAAGAAAAGAAAAGAAAAGTGAAAACCAACAAAGAATAAGAATGCTCGCACTGTTGTAAATAACACACAAGCCTGTCTATATTAGCTTGTAGATTCCTGGAAAATAGGAAGAGGAATGATAAGTACTTTTAACATATAAATTTTATACACACCTTGTGCCTATATTACTAGTTTACTACTACCAGGCCTGTGACAGGTGGAAGTTCCTGGGTCAGGGATCAAACCTGTGCCATTGCAATGACCTAAGCCATAGCAGTGACAATATGGAATCCTCAACCAGCTGAGCCACATGGGACTCTAAAAATATATTTTTAAAATAACAGTTTTGGCCTTGTTGATCTCTATTATATTCTTTTTTTCCATTTTTTTAAATTTTAAATTTTCTTTCTTTATACTTTTTATTTTATTACTTTTTACTTTTTCTTTTAAACTTTTTGTTTGTAGTGTCTTGATTTTACAATTTGTGTAAAGTTATCCTTCTTTTAGAATTTTGTTTTTTGGCTCCAGCTGCCTTTTTTTAAGCACTTCCTTTAGAAGACACATCAATGGGAATTTGCGAGGAGTTACCAGGTTCTAGCATTTCACAGATTTTTACATTCCTGGATCCCATTTAGAACTCTTATTTAACTTTTTTTACACTGGGAGACTATTGGGTAACTGTTCAAAGATCGCCTTTTTCTTTTATACTTTGAATATGGCTTATCTTTTAAAAATTAGCACATTGAGAACTATGTCTAGATACTCATGTTGCAACAGAACAAAGGGTGGGGGAAAAAATGGAATGTGTACATGTAAGGATAACTTGATCCCCTTGCTGTATAGTGGGAAAATAAAAAAATAAAAAGTAAAAAATAAAAGAAGAAAAAAAAATTAGCATGAAAAGTTAAAACACAAACAAAAATAAAATACCAGTGTAAATTTTACCCCTCTGTTACTGAGATACAAAAATCATCAAGGTTTTGAAATATTTTCCTAATTCTTTTCCCTCCTGTTGTATTTGATATACTTTAAGTTCCAGATCTCATATAATTTTACCCAATGTATTGAGACTATACCTTTAAAACGCATATGCCTTTTCTACCACAGTGACATGAGCTACAACTAACAAAACTAACATTTTTTTCTTAAAATTCTCTGGTATTTATTCAACATTAAATGATTCTAATTGTCTAGAGGGGAAAAAAAACGCTTTTATGAAGTCCTTTTGTGATTTAACAACACAGAGTGCCATTGATTCAAGCTTCCCATATTCTTATATTGAATGTGTTTTTCTCATAAACAATAGGTATATATGTGTGGGGGTGGGATCAGAATTAAACTATTTGTATTTAATCAGAGCGTTTAATTATTTTATTTGACTGTTAAGAGGTAGTTGAGTTAAAACTTCTGTCTGTTTTCTACTTGTTGAAGAAGCTTTCATTTCCTTATAGAAATGTTTCTCTCTTTTTAGATTAAATAGCTTTGTTATTTCATTTCTTCCCTAAATTTACTGCTTTGATTTTCATCTTCCTTAAATAGTTACCCAAAAAATTACTGCATGCATCCCTGGCTTAGGAGAGATAGATAACAATACCACTTCATATGATACAAGAAACTCAGCACACAACTTCACTAACTCCCTCTGAATCGTACATGCTATCAAGGATTTCAATTCTGTAAGGAGATTGAGAGATCATAACTGTTATTAGTATTAATTTATTATCATTGATATTCATTTAGATGTGCATATCCTTTCCATTTTTTTACTCTACCTTTTCCTGCATCTCCACCTCCTGTTTGAGAATATTTTGACTTTGTCTTAAGAGCATCTATCCTGCACACTTTCTTTCAAGGTAAGACTGATGGCAACACAATTCTCCTAGTGTCGGTTTGATTGAAAATACTTTCATTCCATCTTTATTTTTATTATTTTTTTTTTTCAGTTTTTTTTGCTGTGCTTGAGGCACGCGGAAGTTCCCAGACTAGGGATCTAACCTGCACCACAGCAGCGACACAAACCGCTACAGTGAAAATACCGAATCCTTAACCCACTGAGCTACCCCATCTTTATTTATTTTTAAGATATTTTTATTGGATATAGATTTACAGGTTACTGATTATTTATTTTCAGCAGCTCATATTTTATTGTTTTCCACTTTCTTTGTGTCCGAAGACAACTCAGTTGTCAGTCTTACTTTTGTTCCTTTCAAGCTAATAAATATGTCTTTTTTTTTCTTCCCCCTTGGTTAGTTCATTCCATTTTTTTTTTTTTCTTTTTAGGGCCATACCTACCACTTATGGAAGTTCTCAGCCTAGGGGCTGAATCTGGAGCTGCAGCTGCCAGCCTGCACCACAGCCACAGCAACTGAGGATCTGAGCCACATCTGCCACCTACACCACAGCTCACAGCAACACTGGATCCTCAACCCACTGAGCAAGGTCAAGAATCAGACCATATCCTCATGGGTGCTAGTCAGGTTCATAACACTGAGCCACAGTGGGAACTCCTGGTTGGTTATTTTCTGTCTTTAATTTTTTCTTTCTATTTTTGGTTTTTGACAGTTTTACTACAATATGTTAAAAGTTTTTTGATTTTTCTTTTAGTTTCTTTTGTTTGTTTTTATCTTGTTTAAATATCCTGCTCAGGTATTTTTCTATTTCCTCATGAATCTGAGATATTTGATGTCTTTCATCAATTTCAGAAAATTCAGAGCATAAGTTATTCTTTAAATTGAGGAGAATAATGTTTCATATGTACAGTGTAATGATTTTGTATCTGTATATACACAAATAAACTCTCACAGAATTTTTAATTCGGCTTTTTTTTGTTTTGTTTTGTTTTGTTTTTTTAGGCCCAAACCTGTGGCATATGGAGGTTCCCAGGCTAGGGGTCAAGTCAGAGCTACAGCTGCTGGCCACGGCCACAGCCACAGCCACAGCAATGCAGGATCCAAGCCACGTCTGTGACCTAAACCACAGCTCAGTGCAACCCACTGAGTGAGGCCAGGGATCAAACCCACAACCTCATGATTACAATGGGATTTGTTTCCACTGCACAATAGTAGGAACTCCTAATTCAGCTTCGAATCAAAGAAATTGTAATTGAATTACCATTGATATTTCTGTTTTCATTTGAAATAAATGAGGGAAATCAGAAATTTCAAGAATATCTGAATATCAGAACCAGTATGCAAAGAAGACCAGGTAAACATTTGAAGAAATAGTAATATTTCATTTTTTAGTTTTTGTTTTTGGCCATGCCTGCAGCATGTGGAAGTTCTTGGGGCAGGGATCAAACTTATGCCACAACAGTGGCCCGAATCACTGCAGTGACAATGCCGGATCCTTAACCCACTGCTCTACAAGAGAACTCCTAATTTTTTTAGTTTTTTATTCACTGCACAGTATTAAAAATACTGAGTGGTTATGTATGAAAGAATCTGCAGGTCAAGAGTCTATATATTGTTAACTGGTTATTTTATGTTATTTTTTTTCAATTAAAATAAAATTGTTTTGTAGTTTTACTTGGGAAAGGAGACTTGAGCCATTGTTCAGAATACACAGCAGAAAGAAAAATATTTTACATTTGGAAACGAGTTGCAAAGTTACCACAACAGTAGACACAAGAGTGATTTGATTGATATTTATAGTATAGTGTTTTCCCCATTGGACTTTATCTGTTTACAGAAGTAGCATGTGGTATAAAAATGTATTTCTAAATTATTGAATCTTTATTCGTGAACCATGAAGATAATTTATTAAAGAATTGGCACATTTATTTGCCACTTGTATTTACATTTTAGAGATTTTGGTTGAAACACCTTGAAATGGGAAAATGGCTGCAATTTTTAATTCTGATATATCACCATTAATACTATAATCTTAATACTTTTTTAAAAAAATAAAATGTTTCTATTATCACTAACAAAATTTACTTCCTCTCTATAAAGGTCTGCACATGTCCTTGTAATGTACTACCGTCTAGAATAAAATGTGTAAGGGGCATTTAATGGTGATTTTAACTTAAACTGTAAATTGAACCTCTGTGGGAAATAATGAGCTGATTTCAGTCTCATAAATGAGAAACATTTCCAGCAATAAATAAGTTCAGTAAGAAGGTGGTGATGGACAGGGATTAGAAAAACAGATCAAATCAGAACATGTCCTAAAATTACCATAATTTGAAAATGCAGTAAAACAACTGAGGAAATTATCCTTAGAGGGACATAAATATCAGTATTTGTTATATCCAAGTACTTTCTTTCTTTACCACCTTTTTTTTTTTTGTCTTTTTGCCTTTTCTAGGGCTGCTCCCACGGCATATGGAGGTTCCCAGGCTAGGGGTCAAATTGGAGCTGCAGCCACCAGCCTACACCAGAGCCACAGCAACGCGGGATCTGAGCTGTGTCTGCAACCTACACCACAGCTCACAGCAATGCCGGATCCTTAACCCACTGAGCAAGGCCAAGGACTGAACCCTCAACCTCATGGTTCCTAGTCGGATTCGTTAACCACTGAGCCACGACAGGAACTCCTTTACAGCCACTTTTGAAAGGTGCGAAAAATACAGAATTCCGTCAAGGGGATCTGGGTAGGAAATGTCAAGAAAAAGAAAACCTTGTCTGGAAAGGCCTTGATGATCAGACCATCTACTGCCTCTCACTGCTGCAAAGGATATGTACTTGTGTATTTTAATAAAGCAAATAAAATATTAGAGGGGACCTCATGACTCTCTGGCTCTCACTCCCTTCTTCTAACTTTAACCAACATCCAATGAACAGCTACGGGATATCTGTGATTCGTACCCAGTTCTGTGTTGAGGTGTGGAAGGGGAAGTTAGCATCATCAAACCAGACGCTACCGGTGGTCAAGTAAAAGAGATAAATGAGCAGCATTTCATCCATGCAATAGCGGACATTTGTGAAAGTGGCCAGTTTTGTTTGAGGGGCTCAAACAGGCCTCTAGGAAAGAGTTGTATCAAGCTTGGTCTCGAATAACCAAAGTAGGGCCCAATACTCACCAGTGACTGGACATTAATGCTGGGGGTTAAACATGGCCTCACTCGCCTCCCTCAGTGTGCTTCACACACACTTACTAATTTCACCTGACAGATAAGGAAATCGGATGCATAAGTCACCCAAAGTGTCCAGATTAGTGCGTATCATAGATTTTTAGTTCTGTTTCCAAAATGATGCTATTGCTGTACTAATTATAAGTTGCATGTCACCAAGAGAGATTGTGTTAAAGGAGGTGACTATTGGAGTCTCCTAAATTCTCGCTCAACGTGGCTTCCTCTGAGGCCAGCCTGTTCCAGCTTTAGGGTGCCATTGCCCTGTGGATGGGAATGGCTTTATTGGCTAAAGTCATTAATGAATGCGGTTTCATGTCCACTAGAGCAGGTTGCTGGCCTTCTTTAATCCTGTGCTGCCAGTTGCCACCCACCCCACCCCACCCTCAGTCGTTGTCCTGTGATAACATTCTCACTTTGAACTACTCTTCTATAAGACATGTGTACCTAACAGATTGAGTCATTAGTTTATTTCTTTTTTTGGGGTGGGGGGGCGGGTGCTGCACCTGTGGCATATGGAAGTTCCTGGGCTAATGGTCGAATTGGAGCTGCATTTGCAGGCTTATGTCACAGCCATGGCAACACCAGATCCAAGCTGCATCCGTAACCTGTGACACAGCTTGAGGCAATGCCAGATCCTTAACCCACTGAGTAAGGCCAGAGATCAAACCTGCATCCTCATGGATCCTATGTTGGATTCCTAACTGGCTGAGGCACAACAGGAATTCCCACTCATTACTTTCAAAATAAGTTTTAAATCAGGATTATCTTGGCATAATATAAAGTACAGAAAACTACATTTTAAGATTCTTTTATTATCAATAAATAAACATTTATTCCTCCATCCATTTGTTTATATCGACATTCACTTAAGCAATTCATTAAGTTCCATAAATGAGTTAGCACTGTTTCAGGTGCTAGCAGAAAAAAAAGAGCAAGAATCCATGACATCGTCATCCATTTGTAACTTCTTATAATCTAGTAAGAAAACACTATCACATTAAAAATAGAAGCTTCAGCAATGAGAAGTGCTATAAAAAAGCCCCATCATTATTCCTACCCCTAGGTACAGATCAATCACATGAGAAATGAAGAATAGTGATGAGTAAATTCAGGAATGAAATAAAACAAAAGTAGAATGATAATTTTATGTTTTGACATGAAATTGTGACATCGATACTGAATCAATGCTTAATAAGGCTCTTATGCACCATGTCTTCCTTTAAGCTCTAAGGTTTTATTCAAACACAACTAATAGACAGTAGAGGTACTGTGTTACAGGTGCTTTACATTTATTAGCCTATATTTTATATAAATTATATATAAAGGCTATTATATAAAATATAGGCTAATAAATGCATATAAAATATATATACATATGTAAAAACCGCTATCCCTATTTCAAATGAGAAAAATGTAGTATCAAAAAACAAGCTCCGGGAGCTCCTGTTGTGGCACAGTGGAAACGACTCCAACTAGTATCTATGAGGATATAGGTTCTATCCCTGCCCTCACACAGTTGGTCAGGAATCCAGTGTTTCCATAAGCTGTGGTGTAGGTCGCAAACACGGCTCAGATCCAGTGTTGCTGAGGCTGTTGTATAAGCTGGCAGCTATTGCTCTGATCTGACCTCTAGCCTGGGAACTTACATATGCTGGGTGAGTGGCCTTAAAAAGCAAATATATATATTTGCTTTTATATATATATAAAACAAAAAACAAGCTCACCAAAAGTCATGCCCATTAAATGGGATAGCCAAACCATCAGCAGGTGTGTTGGGCCCAAAACTATGTATTCCCAACTCTTCTGCTATACTTCCTGGGGCAGAAAATTCCAAAATGGCCCACATTGAATTCAGCAAAGATGATGGGCTATCACTTTGTTTATTACGCTACTTAAGATTGCAATTTCAGTGTTCCTAACAGATTCTCTGCATTGCTTTCTTGGCTTGTGTATGCTTGGGTGAAACCCGTTGGCAGGTTGGAGAGGCTTGTGCGGAAAGGAACTAAGGGTGGTCTCTAATTTCGTCTTTCTGTTCTTTAGCCCCCGAGGAACACAGAACTTCAGTGTTACAATCCATGAGGAAATGAAGGCTACCAAAAGTCATGTGAGTTTGCAAGCAGACCCTTTCCCATTCAAGCCTTTAGATGAAACCTCAGTCTTCAGCAGCTTCTTAATATGAGGTCTATAAGAAACCCTTAAGCAGAAGACTCAGATAAGCTATGCCCATTTTCCTGACCAACAGAAACTGTGAGACAATAAATGCACATTGTTTTTAGCCTCTGTGTTTGTTTGGTTTGGTTTGGGTTTTGGCTGTACCCATGACATGTGGAAGTTCCTAGGCCAGGGATAAAACCTCCATTACAGCTGTTACCCAAGCTGCTGCAATGACAACACCAGATCCTTAACCCATTGCACCACAAGGGAACTCCTGTGTTAATTTGTCACACAGCAATAGTTGACTCATGCATTGCTTATTTAGTATCAGGGGCTACTTTATTTTCTGTGGGTAGATTTTTCTCTGGATTCAAGCCTTGGAGTATCGAGCCACAGAAATAAGACCTTCTTTCCTCTTGCTGACCTTTATCCAGGTTAGAAAACCATCCCAAGACAGAAGTATAGATCTTGGAAACCTCTTGATAAGCTACAAAGATGACAATTCTTTGCCTAGTGTTCTGGACCTCTGAATATTCATGTTAGATTTGGCAAATTCTGCACCATTTAAAACATCATGATTAAACCACCATTCAAAAATAGTTTGATGTGTGGAAAGCACATGGCACGTAGAACCAAAATGTCAAGGTTTGAGCTTTGTTTCTACTATTTACCTTTGAATTCTGTTTCCTCATTTGCCAAATGAGTATAGCAACATAGGCTAGTATGCGAATTACAAATAACATATGTTTATGTAATTACATAACAATATGTATTTATCTTACTGTATACTGTATCCTCAATATTAGTGATTATTAGTTTTATACCTATCATTGCATATCCTTTAAAATTATACTTCAATTGACTTAATATTCCCATCTTCTTTAAATATTTCCTTTCTGGAGTTCTCATTGTGGCTCAGTGGTTAGTGAATACGACTAGGAACCATGAGGTTGTGGGTTCGGTCCCTGGCCTTGCTCAGTGGGTTAAAAGATCCGGCATTGCCATGAGCTGTGGTGTAGGTCACAGACACAGCTCCGATCCAGCGTTGCTGTGGCTCTGGCATAGGCCGGTGGCTACAGCTCCAATTCGACCCCTAGCCTGGGAACCTCCATATGCCACGAGAGCAGCCCAAGAAACGGCAAAAAATAAATAAATAAATAAATAAATAAATAAATAAATAAATAAATAATATATTTCCTTTCTGCCTTCCTGGCTAAACTTTCAGCCAGAGATTACAGTTGGGTAATTTATTAACCCACTGTTTTAAGGATTCACTGGATGTCAGGATTTGTCTTTATTTTAAAAACATCATTGACAGCTCATGACATTGAGACATTGCTATTATTAATTACTTCATTCTTAGGGAGAAAATTGGGAACTCCGATGGTCAATAGTGTGGTGGGGATCACAGTCCGTATTCTGCCGCAATGGGGGAGGTTCCTGGACAAGTCCATGTGTACATCCGTTCATCAGTCACTTCCGACCTTTAAGGTGTATACCAAAAAGGAAAGGCATGTGCTAAGCAAGATTCCAAATGGATTCCAAGATTTCTTTCCCCTGGCTCCTTGGAATCGGGGAATAATTTATAAATTTGATGACTGTCCCTGCAGCAAAGGCAAAGATGTTTTGCAGATGAAATTAAGGCTCCTAAACAGTGATTTAAAATTAACCCAGGAGTTCCCGTCGTGGTGCAGTGGTTAACGAATCCGACTAGGAACCATGAGGTTGCGGGTTCCGTCCCTGCCCTTGCTCAGTGGCTGAAGGATCCGGCGTTGCCGTGAGCTGTGGCGTAGGTTGCAGACGCGGCTCGGATCCCGCGTTGCTGTGGCTCTGGTGTAGGCTGGTGGCTACAGCTCCGATTCAACCCCTAGCCTGGGAACCTCCATATGCCGCAGGAGCGGCCCAAAGAAATAGCAAAAAGACAAAAAAAATAAATAAATAAATAAAATAAAATAAAATAAAATCAACCCAAAGGCGCGTTATTCTATAAAGGAGGATCAGGAGATCAGAGATGGAAAAAGAGAGATCTGAAGCAAGATATACATTCTCTTGTTGGTGTAATGAAGAAAACAGTCATATTGTGGAGAAAGGCATATGGCGGGGAGTGTAATAGGCTCCTTTAAGCTAAGATCCTCAGTTATACAATCAAAAGAAACAGAATATTGCCAAGAAGAATCATTGAGCCCAGAAAAATCCCAGCAAATACTCTGATTTCAGCCTGGTGAGACTTTGGGCAGAAGACCAGGCTAATAGGTACCCAGAATCTTACTATGGAGACTCTGAGATCACTGGTGTTGTTTTAAGTGGCAAAGTTTTTGTAAACTGTGTAAATTATGCCTTATATAATAAATGTTTCTTTCTTTAATAACTTGAGTCATTAAACTTGTGTCACTATCCAGATCAAAATGTTTCTTGTCATCTAACCCCAATTCTGCCAAGTCCATCTGAACCAGCCCGAGTAACAAGCATTTGTTCCATCCAGTTCAATTTGTGTCCTTATTTGGGGCTGACCCAGTTTAAAACTGGTCAGCAATTAACAGATGATTTGCCTGAGTCATCATTCTTGAGGGTTCGTTTCAGAAAGGAGGCTTTGTCAAAATGTCAATCTTTGTATTCCGCTGTGCCTATAATCTGGTGGCTTTCCAGTTCTTGCTGAATAAGGAGCTAAATATGCATTTCTATTTTTGGTACTAATTAAATATGCATGACATCGTGCACTGGAGAAGAGCAGAGCTTACCAGTGTTCATGTTCCCTCTGTGGTGCACACGGTAAACGAGAAGTAGAGTGAGACTAGCTTCATTACATCCCAGCTGTTCATTTTAAATATTAACAACATATTGTGGGAACCAAGGAGGGTAACACTCACATAATTGGATTTTATTGCACATATGATCATCATGGCCAAGAGAGAAGCAACAAACGGTGTAGGATAAAACCCTGTAGCTTTGAGAGTATGGAAGCTTCAGGGAACAAGTTACAATTCTTATAAGACCTTTGATTGTGGAAAAACAATAACCCATCTGAGCTTCAGCTTCCTCATCTGTCCTTAATAAATCCCTTCGCTCTTTCCCTTCATATCAGAAGTCACCCGAATAAATGGGTCCCTCTATTATTCTCCAGGAGGTCCTTTTTATGCAAACAATTCTCTTTATCTCTAGTTCTTTTTAATTTCTTCTGGCCAAAATAATTTCAACTGGGCTATTTAAGTAGTCTCCCTTCACTTTTTATCTTTCCAATTTTTTTCTTTCCTACTTAGGCCAGATTTCTCTCTCCCACTTATGCCAGATTTCTCTCTCCCACTTACATTCGTATAGGTGATGAATCTCCTTCCTCAAACCAACCCCCATTGTTGTCCAGGTTCCTCCTTTTCTACCGGATTAATTAGGACAATCCTTCAGTATCCCCAAAAGGTGAAGCATAACATGGTATTTTTGTCAGACGGAAAATCCAATGTGTCTAGGTTCAAGCAGCAGAGGTCCACTGATTATTTCAAATAGTTCCCCTCTCCATGGCTGTTTTCATGCGGTCTTCCTCTACTCAGCTCTCAAAGACCTAGCTAGGAGACGTGTTCTTAGAAAACTCTTCTTCCTCATACGTTAGATGAAATAAATTCTCTTTCCTCTGTGCTTTGGAGGCCCTATACTTATATACCCATCTCCCCCCACACCCCCCACCTGTGATACCAAAGCAGTTGGTTTTAAGCACAGTTGCCTCCCATGCTAAATTGGGAGCACCAGGAAGACAAATTGCTTACTTTGCTTCACTTTTATATTTTCATTGAACTTGGCATGCTCACTGTAAATTCAATAAGAATGTATTAATAATAGCTGAATGGATGTGTGGATAGGGTTATAATAGTAAAAAATAGCCTTTATTGATTATTTACTAACTATTTGGTTGCTGTGTTAAGAGATTTCGAGAGATAAAGCCATTCGATTTTACTCTAGTTTTCATGGTAGAAGTCCCTGTGGACTCCATGGTGTAGATAGTTCAACCCAAGTTTCTTCAGGCAAGCGTTTCCTCTAAGGGCAGACATCTAGTATGAGGAAGGAGTTGGGGGAATACCATGCCACAGGGCTTGTTGCATATTTTAAATGTCTTTTATTCTCTTTCATTATCAGACAGCAGAATATACCAACAAGTATTGTAGTATTTGTACATTCTGGTATATTGCAATTCTCCAAGGAGATCATCCTAAATAGTAATTTTCATTGTAGAGTATTTTAAATGAGAGAAAGGTAAGATATTTGGGATGGGTCAGTAGTTATCGGAAGATGCTTTTGAAAGAAAGGGATTCTAAATGCATGATGCAAATGCACTTTCTCATATTTTAACATTTAATAGCTATAAAATGGGGGCTTCAAAAGTTATAGAATCTTTGGGCGTTTCATTCTAACTTTACCGCATGTGTTGCAAACTCCCTCAACATGATATGCAGTAATATTTAACAAATGCATGCACATTACGTTCTTGAAGACTTAGCGATTTAAGAGAGTTGAAAGATAGCTGTAAATTACACCATCTCGTATTACGGACTTGGTAACACCTTTGTAAAAGACTGCCTAAAAATTAAAAATCTCATGTTCAACCAGTTACATGTGTAGATATTGAAGATATTGGATGTCTTTGGCCATACTGCGTCATCCCATGTGTTTTATATCATGGAATTGCTTGACATTTGTCAATGGGCCCTGCACATTTGAATTTGTCTTAAAACTCAATGAATCTGCCACACCTTGTCCTTTTGGATTCCTTATGTTCGAGAGATAACAGAGTACAAACCATTAAAATGGAAGGAAGGACACCAGAGAGACGTATTCGTGAACTAAATCTATTTTTTTGCCTCCCAAGCACTGTATTTTTAACCAGATGAGATAACTTGTTATGTTATAGATGTCCCTTATTCTTAGCAGTCTGAGAAATTTGGCATCTGAGTTTGCTTCCCTGAGAATTACCTATTTTAGAAAGTATGTTCTTTCCTTTGTATTTCTTTGCGGAAAAAAAAGAAAACTAAAATATAAAAAAGAGAAGAAGGGTAAAGCTGACAGCACAAAGTGGCTGGTCGAAGAAATTGTTTTTTCAAAAAATATTTTATTTTACTTTAACAGGGCAAAATGTTGAGATTGAGTGAAAATGCTATTAAAACTAGGACAGTCTTTTTCTACTTTCTGCACTATAGCTAAAGAGGGCAAAAAAAAAACTGTTTAATTTTGTGCATTGGGGAGTGAGTTAGCAAAATAGGTCTTGGCGTACACAACAATTTTCTCAAGATTCATGCACCTCACCGACTACATTTTCTTCATGAATCACTCGAGCTTCTCTGAGATCCTGTAGCCATGATAAGATCAGAAGGCAGGCCATGTGAATTTCCACTTCCTGTAGCATTAAATACTTCTCCCCATGATTAACGTCATTTTCCATGTTTCTTTGAAAGAGTGAAAGGGTGGAAGCCCACAAGCAATCTCTAGAAATGGACCGTGATAGAAGCTTGTGATTCTAGTATTGAAAGGGAAGCAGACCAAGCTAGAGAACGGCCAGGAGATGGGACAGAAACACAATCATGACACTTAGAAGTGAATCAAGGGGAATTCCCGTTGTGGCTCACTGGCTAACGAATCTGACTAGGAACCATGAGGTTTCAGGTTCAATTTCCTGGCCTTGCTCAGTGGGTTAAGGATCCTGTGTTGCTGTGAGCTGTGGTGTATGTCGCAGACGCAGCTCAGGTCCCACGTTGCTGTGGCTCTGGCATAGGCTGGCAGCTGTAGCTCCGATTAGACCTCTGGCCTGGGAACTTCCATATGCTGCGGGTGTGGCCATAAAAAGAAAAAAAAGAAGAAGAAGAAGTGAATGAAGAAAATAGGTTGAGAAAGAACTACCAGCTGAAGGAGCAGAATGGACAAAGGGCTGGGCTGGGACATAACAGAAGTTTATTCAGAGGAGGAAGGGGGAGGAGTTGCTGCTGCGGCATGAAAGGATTGAGGGCATCTCTGGTGCTCTGGGAAGCAGGTTCAATTCCATCCTTGGTCCAGTACGGTGGGTTAAAGATCCAGTGTTGCCATAGCTATGGCTTAGATCACAGCTGTGGCTCTGATCTGATCTGATCCCTAGCCAGGGAACTCCATATGCTGTGAGGTGGCCAAAAAAGAAAAAAAGAAAGAAAGAAAATAGAAAGAGTAAGGGGAAGAAGACATGGCTGGAAAAGATCTAAGGACCACTTTATGAGTCCCATAGAATACCAAGCCCTGGATAAACACTGATCTGGCAACACCAGTAACAACTGGAAGTTATGTAATGCTCACTATGCATTTCACAGGAAGATTTATGAAGGTGTTGCTAACAAAAGAGAGAGACGAGGACACGCTCTGTAGCGACCCTGACGTGGGTAAGCAGCCATTCCCTCCTTGACGATGGAACTCATCACAGGCCCATGGAGGACTGAATTCAACCTCTGTCCTCGAACCACCCCAGCTAGCTTCCTTTGGAACCTATACAAAGCTTCTCTCCAGGAATATGGGACAATTTTTAAGGGTTTTAACTTTGGCAGGAAAGTCGAATCATTCACAATGCTAAAATGGCTTAGCTAACACAAACGCTTGATTTTGCCCAAATATTTACCACTAAGAATCACAAATTATAAACACAGTTCCCTAACAAAGCTTGGTGGCGTCAAAGGAGGTTTTGAGGGCAGATAAGAGCAGTGATATATGTTTAAACAGAGACTCTAAAGGCGTGAGAAATTCAAGGAACTCAGTTGCTCCAACCTAAGAAATGATACTGAAATTGTATTCACCCCAAATGATACTTCCACAGTTGTCAAGTATTTTGCTTAAATACTCCTCTTAGAGCAAATTACAGTTTTCCTAGCCTATCCTTTCCATTTTTGTGGAATATGAAATGGTGATAAAAATGTACCAAGCAAAGCTACTGTACTTTCCCCAACTCTATCAGAAAGTTCTATCCCTGGGGCAAATAAAATTTATTTCCTATGGAACAGCTATTCTGATAGACTAGGGGTTATTTTTACTTACCTCCACTTAACAAACTCACTGAATTAACTGATGTTCTTCCATCCCTCTGGAATTTATACTAGTTGATGCTCACTGCATGCTGAATGCTCCTAGGAACTATGCCCATGCACTTTTCACAACTGCCAAGGGCTAAGAGTTTTTATTTGGAAACTTGCTGACACTTCATATACTTCTGATTGTAATTATGTAATTGAATTATTAGCTAGTATGCAAAATGATGCAAAAAAGTCGTGTTGGGTTGTTTAAAAAGACTAATAAAAATGAGCTATGACAAAGAAATAGTATATTATGTGTGGGTGAAATAGTTTTAAAATACGGGAATTTCTCTAAGCTCTTGCTCCTTTTAAAGAAAATAAAATAACAATCAAATGAAATATAGTTACATAAAAAATTTGGAGCTAAGCTCCTTGGTTCCCAACCTTGGTACTCGCTATCTCTTTACACACCAGACAAATTTTCTGGTGCAGTATCTGCACTTCTTTTGCACTTCTATCTGCAAGTCTTTTGCTTCTAGAGTCCTGTCTGTCCACCAGCCTAGAGGGCTAAAAGTGGCTCAGAATTAACATTCTTGGAAGCAGTCTTAAGTGATTGCTAGAAATGGATGTGTAAATACCTCGGTCTGTGTTCCCATAGGTAGACCATCTCGGAACCCTGTGTTCTCTATTGATGCCTAGATTTCCCCGAGGGGCTCAAATTCCACTTACCACAGTGATAACATGCCTCTCATAACAAACCTTCCCCAGCTGCCTTCTCTTCCCTGTCTTTTGTCTCCACAGTTGCCTGGAATCACTTCCCAATAAACCACATGTATTCAAATTCCTGTCTCTGCATTTCCTTCTCATGGGGTCTTGGTAATGAAGTGTTGTAGATTGTCTTCAACGACAGAAATTTATTATCTCACATTCCTGAAGCCTGGAAGTCCAAGGTCAGAAGGCAGATGTCTTGCACACGGCCACCTTCTCCCAGTGTTCTCACACCGTAGAAAGGGAGAGAGTTCTGATCTCTTCCTCTGGGAAAGCCACAAATCTTATCATGATGGCCCAGCCCCTACCATCATCTTTAGCACTATTTACCCTCCAAAGACTCCATTTCTAAATATCACCAAATAAGGCAGGAGAGGGGGGAAAGGGGTTTTGGAAAATCAACAGATGAATTTAGTGTAAGATACTATTCATTGTATAGCTGGTAAGAACCAAAACTAAGACAAAACATTGTATGGAACTATATTCTGTGGATGTGTACTCGAAAGAAAACCCATTGCCCTATGTAAAATGATTAATAAATAACAGGACATTTATGTCTTTTTTAATTAAAATAAGCTTTGGGGTATGTGTTCAACTTAAATGATTTGCAATCTCAAATGTAATTTGAAAACAGCCATCACCAAAGCTTCTGATTACTTATTTCAAAGTGGACTTTTTTTCTATATTTTTAGGCACCATTTTGGGGCGCCAGATTTTGTGTCATTTTGTCACTCTGCAATGCAATTAGAAGCTTTTTAACTGAAATATTTTAAATATTAAAAATTATTGAATTAATGTAATGGACCGAGGCACATCAATAAGGTAAAACATTTTTTTGTATTTGCTTCAATATTACTTTTAAAGGAATATAATTTAAAATTATATCATGTTATAAATTATTGTATATAATAATTACACTGTAATTATAATGAAATATCTCGGATCCATCTAAAGCTTTTCCCCTCATTCCTTCCCTTCCTGCGCCTCCCTCCCCGTAGAAAACCACTCTCCTGAAGTTCATGTGCACCACTGCCATACGTGGGCCTGTGTAACACTTACTGTGTAGCTACGAACGATGGAAAAATACAGATTATGGCTTCACATTCTGGCGCCCTCCTCAGGTCGGATGTACACATCCTTCAACTGCTGGTGTCTGCTGCTGATGGCTCCCAGCTGTGTCCCAGACTGGGCATTGCCTTCAGCTATGGAGATCTGTCCTCCTGGTGTGGCATAAATCTGGCTGAGGCAGCAATACACACACCCAGACCCCTTGCCCCTATGTGAAGTAACTGAAGAGCATCTGAGTTCTACAACACCCTGTAGGATGGGCTGAGACCTCGATTGCAACCATAATGGGGCTTGGCTTCATGCTCTGCCCTATTCTGCCTTTCTCATTTCCTTACATCTTCCTAAGGCAATCTTCTCTAAATCTTCTGCACACAACTCTCCATCTTAAGTGTGTGCTTCCAGGTAACTCAATTTAGAAAAAAAAAGAAAATTTATATCTGTATTGTTTTGCATGCTTTAAAATTTACATAAATGGAATCATACTGCATTGTGTACTCCTATGATTTTGAGATACATTGATAGATATGAATATAATTCATCTTAACTGTCATAGTATGATTATATGAATAAAACATGATTAATTAATGTATTGCGTTACAGAGAAACAGTTTATTCCACTGTGGCTATTACCATCACTGATTCAACCTAACATTCTTTTCTTTTGTACGTATGTGTTTTTCTAGAATAGACGTCAAGACGCATATTACTTACTGAGAAATTATGTGATGCTACGAGTTACCAGCCACTTTCCAATAGCTCTCTAATATGGCTGTAATAATTTTCATTCCCACCAATAATATGAGTTTTCATTTCTCTACATCCTTGCCACAACAACTTGTTAAAAATATTAACACATTAAATTTTGCAAATTTGTAACTGTGAGATGGTATCTTTACTTAAAATTTGAATTTTGCTCTTTGCAAGTGAAAATAAGCATCTTTTCATGTTTTTTTAATTTCCATTCATATTTCTTCCTCTATAAATTACCTATCCATGACATTTTTCTATTTGTCTGTATTATTTTGATATATCTAAAAATCATACTTAATATATATATATACTTCTTATAACTTATGCTCTTTATAACTGTTAGATTCAATCCTTTGTTGGTTATATGTTACACACAGGTGTGATTTTTCCATTGTATTTTTTGTATCTTTTATTTTATATATTTTTTAATTTAATGTGACCAAATATATTAATCCTTGTTATGAATTTTGCTTTTTATGTTCTGCTTAAAAGATTAACCCCATGCCTAAGTTATAAAAATATGTTTTATGCTAAACTTTTTATGGTTTTCTTTTCATATTTATGTTTTTAATCAAGCTGAGAATAATTTGTGCATGAAATAATGAGAAATCTAACTACATTTTTTTCTCTTAGGGAGAATCTGTTATTCTAGTACCATTTATATAATGATATATTTTTCCTGGATGATTTGTTTTGTCATTTCTGTCATTCTATAGCTCCTGTCATAGGTTTAGCTCCTCGTATTTTTGTTTATTATTTATTTTGCCTTAGTCTTTTTCTGGGTTTATTGCTTTATTCCATAGATCTGTTTCTTGATTTTTGCACACAAATTTTGAAATATTTATATGTGCTAAGGTACAGGTTTTTTTCTATTTTTTAACTTGGTATTGATTTGATTTTGTTTTAATGAATACTAGCTTGTAAATACACACCAGACTAGTCTGTTTGAGTTTTCTTATTTTTGAGCCAAGTTTGGTGAGATTTTTAATATATACCTTAGATCTAAATTTTCCAAAATATTATACAATTATTCATAACTTAAAAATATTTTGCAATGTGTATCTCAATTCTGTCCTTATATTTGTCATAAATGTTGTTTTATTTCCAACGATCAAGCCTGCTACAGAATTAGCTCTTGACTTATTTTTTTATTATTTTAAAATGTTTCCACCAATATTTGCTCATATATATTATTTTTCCTTAGATTATCTATATTTGTTTCACTTGTTAAACTATTACTATTTTAAATGGATTTCTTAAATCATGAATTTTCAATATTTTCTCTTTTCCAAAATTTGCATTACAACTAAAAATTTTCTCCAAGTAGTATTTTAATTTCACCTCACATGTTAAATATATAGTGCTTTCACTATTAAACACTTAGTTCTAAACATTCTAATTTTTACAGCAATAGAACATTTCACACATAATTCTTTTATTATTTATTTATTTATTTATTTTGCTTTCTAGGGCCACCCTCGCAGCATATGGCGGTTCCCAGGCTAGGAGTCCAATCCGGAGCGACAACTGCCAGCCTACGCCACAGCCACAGCAACACCAGATCCAAGCCATGTCTGCAACCTACACCACAGCTCACGGCAACGCCAGATCCTTAACCCACTGAGGGTGGTCAGGGATCGAACCCGCAACCTCATGGTTTCTAGTCAGATTTGTTTCCGTTGGGCCACGACGGGAACTCCCATAATTCTTTTAAAGTTAAGTTTTTGTGATATTTGTTTCAAACTTCCAAACTTACCAATTTATAAATTTATTTTGAGTGAACTCAATATTCAATAATTTGGCAGGATGAGTCTCCCGGGAGTAAACATATTCCTCAAGTTTCTTCAGTTTAGTAAAGTGTAGAATAACATCGGCATTACCACTTCCTTTGTGTGCCACAGAGTCTTTTTGGGTGATTGATTGTTTAATCAATATAATTTACTCCTGTTATCTTTCTAATCTATGGGCTAGGTTTTCAGATTTTATCTTAAAAATCTTTCTTTTAAGTACTTTCACACATTCTTCTGTGTGTTACCTTTGTCATAGTTATTCAAAATCACTTGGATTTTTAAACTCATAGGAAGTTGAAGGAAGATATTAAGGCATTCACATTCTATATTTGCAACTTGCTTGTCTCTGAAAACTCCTACTGCCTTCACTCTTTACCATTTACAAATGAATTAAATTGAACATTTATTTTAAAAATAACTTTAATATTTGGTTTGAAGAGTATTTAAGAGTCCTGAAACAACCTAATTTACACTCATAAGATTAAAAAATTAATGGAAAAGTTAGAGTTGACTCTTTTAAAAAATCAACTTTTTTATAAGGCACTTATCCCACTGCCTAAATTAAAACATTAACACATATGCATGAAAGATATGATCCTTGTTGGATACCCAATGTTTCAATAAAAAATTCAGCAGATGATCTGTTAGCTGCATGGTGAAGAAGGTAAGTAGAACAATGATTCAGTAGAATTACGACTCAGAATATTTAATTGATGCTTGTAATATGCCTATTCCTAATTCAGGTACTGTGGTTACCAAAGTGCAAGATAAAGCAAATATGGCTCCTTTATTTCATTCAAGAGGTTCCTGCTAATGAGGAAGAAAAAAGAAAAAAGAAAAAAAGAAAAGCATCAGTAAATAATGCTCCCAGTTCAGGAGTGCTATGAAAATGGAGAAGAGGACAAGTGAACTGACTTTGCACTTGACTATGACGTGGAGCTAGAGAATAAAGGGAGGGTTTTCTTCTTTTTTTTTTTTTTTAAGAAGGTATTATATGTTTAATTTTAATCAAATGAGTGGTATTATTCTACTGAAAATAGTGGAGATGGCTTGTGCTTAGGCAGTTTTCTGATAAACCCACTTTGAGGGACTACACCTGGAAGAAGTGTATTTCTGAGTGCCCTCAGGAGCTACCCCCATCAGGGAGGGAGGGAGGGATTGGGAAGCAGGATTGGGCAGAGAAAATTGGATCCATATTCAGTTTACTAGAGAACTTGGGTGATTCCATGAAGCTTCTGGAGCTAGAAGGTCCAGTTTGACAAGGCAGGAATGTCTTTCTCCAGGACCTGGGAGACATCTCTGTCAAAAGTAAGGGAGGTTTGGATTGGCATATGCACACTGTTGTATATGGAATGACTGGCCAACAGGAATCTGCTGTAGAACCAGGGAACTCAATAGTCTGATCATCTCTAAGGGAAAGAATGTAAAAAAGAATGGATGTGTGTATATATATAACTGAATCACTTTGTTGTACAGCAGACATTATCACAACATTGTAAATCAATTATAATTCAATAAAATGTTTAAAAATAAGAGAGAATAAATGTTTAAAATATTACAAAAATAAAAATATACAAATAAATAAATAAATAATAAAAGAAACTCACCACTCCCATCTCCCAGTCTCTATGAGAGGGACTCTATGAGAGGGACTAGCTTTGGTAAGGGACAATTAGGAAACAGATGGGCCAATCTAATAATATCCAGTGCTTTTCCATTACCTCATCCAGTGCTTAAGAAATCTCCTATCTTTTGTTTCAGTGGAGCTAAGGTCAATCTCTCTCCTCTATTGCAGTAATTGTGAATAAAACATTTTACATTATGGTATTGAGTAAAATATTAAGTCTTGAACCAAGCCTGTTTAACTTGTCTGGTGCAATAGTTTTTGACACCCATTATTGTGGGCAGGCTACATCAGAGGGAGGGATCTAGGCATGAGCAAAGCAGTTCCCTTCTACAATGGATAATTTCCAGGGACGGACTCAGCTGCAATCTGTCAGCAGCCCACCATGCCAGCAGGTGGGAAAGGAATGCTGCTGTCCTGAAGTGTGAGATCTGGGTAGCACAGCCTGGCTTCTACTAGATGGGCGTTCAAAGAAGGTTTTTAAATCAAAGTCAACTGCCCTGAATTTTACAGAGCTCTGTGCCTTGACAGACAGAGGTCCAGTAACACCTTCCTGTGTAATATTTTATATTTAAAAAATCATTAAGATATGTGTCACCTTCCAGAGCATTAATTTTCTCCATAAAATGACTGCTCATCTTCCCAATTTATTTCATCTTCTTGTATTCTATAACTCTGCTTCCAAGGCTCTATTCTTTCTATGCCAGTCAAAAAGTAACTTACTATTCCTCACAAGTTCTAGACCACACTTCCTACCAGCTGTCCAATTAAAATTAAAATTCCACCCTAAATGTCCAATATTCTTGAGGACCAAGTATGTTTAGAATGGTGTTATTCCAATGTTTAACATTGTCATACTCTTTACTAATTCATGGTAGAATCTCTGAACATAAGACTGCTATTTTATTGATCCTTCCTTGATTGCAAAGTCCATGGACAAGGATACGATTGGGGTTAAGCTGTATGAATTTCATACAAGTCCTCAGTTTGCTTTGAATGTTTGTATAAACCAGAATCTTAATACCACCTTGAGAGCCAGGGTCTGCAGAGTTAGTTTTCAGATAGCTATACAAATAATATCAAAATGATGACATAGGAATGTGTAATAAATGGCTTTCTTCTTTTGTTAATTTGAATATTAAAGCTTTTTAAGCTTTCTGAAATTTTTATTAAAGAATAACATACATTGAGAAATATTCACAAATCAGAGGTATACAGCTCCATAAATTATCAAGAAGTGAACACATCTATAAAACATCATACCAGTTAATAAATAGTAAAACACTAACACTTCCAGGAACTTCCTCTTGCTCTTTCCCAAGTATTCAAAGTCTCCTCCCAAAATGTATTGATTTTTCTGATGTTTCAAAAATAAATTGCTTTGCCCATTTTTAAAGTTTATATAATTAGAAGCATACAGTATAATATAAATTTTGGCTTCTTTTGTCAAAATTATGTTTATGGGATTGAGTCATACTCTTGTGTTTCTTTGTACAATAAGTATCCTATTCTATGAATAATCATGAGTTTACTTATCAATTCAATTTTTGATGGAATTTTGGGCTGTTTCCAGAATTTAGTTGCTATGAATAACTTTATGGACCGTGTTTCTTTTTTGGCACACCTGTGTAAATAAACACACCTGCTGGATATACACCTCAGAATGTCACTGCTGTACTGTATGGTTTATATTGTATTGTAGGTTGGCAAATAGGTTCAGCTTTAGTAAATTCTCCCATTTTGCAATAGCAGTTATGCCCATACCCTCTTGCAGAGTTTGAGGATTCCACTTGATCCACATCCTTGTCAACACTTACTAATCACTCTTCAAATTTTACAATTCGTGTATTGTAGAGTGGCACTGATGTTTCGTTACTATTCTATGGTTTTGATTTGCATTATACTTGTATTAATGGAGTTGAACAGTTTTCGAATATTTTATTTGGATATACTCTTTGGTGAAGTTCCTGATCAAAAGTTTTGTTCCAAAAAATATTTTTGTCCATCTTTCTACTGTTGCTTTCCTTTTACAAATGATTGGTGGAAATCTTTATATATTCTGAAACCAAGAAGTACATTAGTTTCTATCACTGAAAATTCATTTGCCTTCTTTGTGGCCTGCCTTTTCACTCTCCTTACAGTGTATTTTAAAAACTGAAAATTTATTTCACCCATTTCCCAAGTTTTCTTTATAATTTCCCCTTTATTGTCAGTGTCATTTTTAAATTTCATTTTCTAAGTGTTTATTGCTAACATATAAGAATAGAATTGGTTATTGTATTTTGACTTTAGTAATTTTAGCAAGATTTATTTATTGTTTATAATTCTCTATCAGTTGTCTCAAATTCTGTTAATAAAGTTGATATATTAATCATTGGTATTTTAAAATTGATGCCTGAAAACAGATGCTCTGTCCTCAATCTTATGTATCGTCATGATTTTTAATCACATATTTTCTCCTTGTGGTCTTGATCATTTTGGTAACTTCTGCAGGATGGTCTATAACCTCTAGAAATATATTAACTTCTGAGAGTAAAGTAGCAAAAGTGATAAGTAACTTTAGATTGCATTAGTCTTATCATAAATTGAGGTCATTCAAAGGAGGCTTTGATTCCTCCAAGGGCTGATATATTCCTGATTCACCTTTACTCTTTGAGGCTAGCTCTTCTGAGTTTCAACCCAGACCTGAGTTTTACCAGGGCTTTCCACCATGGTGAAACCTGAAGTCTATTTTTTCCTTCCAGTTTTTCGAGACTCTCAAAAGTTTTCTTTAGCCCTCTTCAGAAATCAGCAATAACTCAATAGGAAAAGCAAAGGAAAATGTGCTTGCTTCTTTCTGAAACTCTGGTCCCACACATCCTCACTGTATTGTTAGCTTCCTAATTCCTTCAAATGAATTTTAATACAAATTCTGCAAAACGCTTATTTTTCTTGATAAAGATTTGGTGTGAACCACATTATCAGGAATTGATAAAATACAAACTCTTATTAAAGTTTTGAGGTTCTCGTTGGAATTTGAAAGATTCTAATAATATCCTAGCTTTGACCTAAAGATTGACAGCATTCAAGGAGTTCTCCTCTTGGGTCAGTGGTTAACGAATCCGACTAGGAACCATGAGGTTGCGGGTTCAATCCCTGGCCTTGCTCAGTGGGTTAAGGATCTGGTGTTGCCATGAGCTGTGGTGTAGGTTGCAGATGTGGCTTGGATCTGGCATTGCTGTGGCTGTCGTATAGGCCAGTAGCTACAGCTCCAATTTGACCCCTATCCTGGGAACCTCCATATGCCGCCAAAGCGGCCCTAGCAAAGGCAAAAAGCCAAAAACAAACAAACAAACAAACAAACAAACACAACAACAACAAAAAAGCATTCAAAAGACACAAGGGTCAAGAAGGTGGAGACTATGTATCATTTTTTTTTAAATGAATAAAAACCTGTCTTGAGGATTGGCTTATATGTGTTGCAACAATAAACTGCCAAATAACAATCCCAGAATTCTGCCTGCTTCACACCAACTGATAGGGAAAAACAGAAAAAGAATGATGTTAGAAAATCTCTGTATGTTCTCAACTGCCTCCAACTTTGCAGAGAGGAAACTTACACACTTAAGTTTATTTCATGTTGAGACCACAGGAAATCACTTTAGTTTGTTTGTTTAGAGAAAGCTTCCTCCATCTCTTCCCCCACAAAGCGCTGCTGAGCTAGATGTGTAACTCCATCAAGCACAAATACAACAGTCAGATGACTTTCTTTTCCTCCCCAAAGAATATCACTAGCAGAGAAAATCATGTCTCCTGGCAGTAAAGCATACCATTTACATACCAAAGATATAATTTTATTGCCTTAAATAAGGACTAGGTCCAATACACCTGTTAATAAGATGTATTCAGGATGCATAGATGATGATAGCCCACTCATGAAAATCACAGTTTGTGGCAGATTTCCTGCCATCTCAACAAATGATCAACCCACGGGTACACTTCCAACACATTTTGCAAGCAGAATTTTTTTTTCTTTTGAAGATGACAATAATATTCTGAGACTTTAAATTAGGTATTTGAGGTATGTTGTACTATTTCTTGTTTGTTTCTTTACTAACCCATTGCATTATTGAATATTTTTCTTGGCAATTTTTCATTGAAATATGTGTTCTCGTCTTGGAGTTGACCCAGACCTGATTCCTGAGAGAAAATCTGGATGTGTTGACCTCATGCTCACCCTCAGGAAAATGTGCGATAACTCTTGTTTTGGCACAAAATTCTTATTTATCAGTTCTTTATGAGTATGTTGTCCCTGTCCTTTCTCCAGTTGCTTGCCAAAGCATGTGGTTCTGTATCACAGCTATAAAATAGAAGAATATATCAACTCTACCTTCTTGACAGGAAATATTCCCTTGAACTTTTTGCTGCCATTGCCCGTCAAAATCATGGTGATGGGATATAATAATCATAAAAACAGACACACAAATCATTTATCTGGCTGAAAATTTGCCTTATATTTTTGGAGCAAATAACATCTTGAGTGACACGATATAAAAGCCAGTGAAGTTCCCGCACTGGTGCAGTGGGTTAATGATCTGGCTTGTCTCTGTGGCATTGCTGGTTCGATCCCTGGACCAGCTCAGTGAGTTAGGGATCCAGCCTTGCTGCAGCTGTGGTGTAGGTCTTAGGTGCTGCTCAGATTCGATCCCTGGCTAGGGAACCTCCAAATGCCGCAGGTGTGGCTGAAAAAGGAAAAATGAATAAAAAAAGCCTGTAAGAATGTGGGTTCTGGAGCTAAATCACTTGGCTTAGAAATGTGGTTGAATCACTTACACACTATGTGAAGAATTTGTTTCTTCTCTGTACATGGGTTTCATCTTTTGTAAAATAATAATAGGTTTGTTTTAAGGAGTAACTTAATACCTGTAAAATATTTCAAATAATTCCTAGCACATAGGAAGTCCCATACATTTGGAGCCTCTTATTTAGATTTTTACACTTGAATTCTCATCCTATCTACATTTAGAACTCTTACATTGGTTGTGTAGCTTCCTTGTTTGTTCACTGCTATACCCCTTAACTTTCATGCAATAGATATTCAATAAATTATTTGTTAAACAGATTAATCTTTCTTGGACCCCTGATTTTGTCACTTGATATGTCATTTATCATCCTTCTTTGATAAAACAAGGAACAGTTATTAAAATTTGATATTATTTGTTTGTCAAGAAAAGTGTTTATAAAATTTCACGGCACTCACATGATAAGAGTTCATGGGAAAAGTCTCTAATAGATCTCAATTATTGGAAGATATTATCCTTCTTCAGGAGAACATGAGTTAGCTAATAGGGACATGGAAATGCAAAAATAAAACAATTTTTGGCCTTGAGGAACTTCCAGTATTATGGATATTGTGTCAGTCTAGGGATGGAAAATACAATTTGAAGCTGAACATGGAAAAAGGTGTATATTTAAGACTCTGGTACTGATTGATGGGTGTACTCTCAGGAGGCAAGAAAAGTTAAATATAACACCCACACCAAGACACACACACATACATTCTCCTGCCTGTGATTCTAATTACCTTCTAATCCGTCGCTCAGAAAAAAAGAGACATTTTATAACTGCCTTTGCAGTAATACTAGATTACACTTGCTATAAAATCCAGCATCTGCCAAATTCAAATCTGTGATTAATGCTAATGCCAATTGCACATTGTCGGCATACAGTGCACCTGCACACACCTTGCCAATGACAAGTGCCATATATTATCTTCAAATCAGCAAGGATTGTTTCCAAACCTGGAACCAATTTAACATATATTAACTTCCAGTGTAAGTATGTGTTGCAAGCTAATGCCAAAACACCTTGAAAGGCCGCATTTTAAAAACAATACAGGAAATAAACTGAATGTGAAAAAAAAAAAAACATCAATGTCTGCTGCTTAAGCCTTAAGCAAGATATGTTGGCTTCTATGATCATGAAGATCTCGGAGGGGCTGTAATTTTTTTTTTCTCATAACCACTGCCTTTTTGATTCTCAGTGTGAGGGAGAGCTGAGAGACACACACACACATACACACACATTTAGAAAAATATTAAAGATGCAATTCCTGACTGCTGAGATATTGATATAAAGGGTGAAAATATTAGCTAATGTGTATGTAGTACCTGCACTTTTCTAACAGTGTATTTTGCAAACCTCATCTCATTGTGACTTACAATATTAAAGTTGTTTTATGATCCCATTCTTACCTGCAAGTAAACAGCAGGTCTAGGAGACTTTTTGTTGTGACTCCGTGGAAAGGAATCTGACTGGTATCCATGAGGACACAGGTTCAATCCCTGGCCTCACTCAGTGGGTTAAGGATCTGGTGTTGCTCTGAGCTGTGGTGTAGGTTGCAGATGTGGCTTGGATCTGGCATTGCTGTGGCTGTGGTATAGGCCAGTGGCTACAGCTCCAATTTGACCCCTATCCTGGGAACCTCCATATGCCATGGGTTTGGCCCTACAAAGACAAAAAAGACAAAAAAAAATTTGAGGGTCTATACAGTTAATAAATAGCTACTAGGATATTTGACCCTGGTCTTCTGACTCCATTGCATCCAGTATTTCAGAGAATGGGCTCCTGAGAATGCTATTAGTTACAAATTTTCATTACAGGATTACAAACTGGTCTTTCTCTGACCATATGAGTTATCATTTGCAAGACTCATAGTGAGCTCCTCAAGATCATTTGTTATTGATGAATTCTCATTATTGGTGGTGATATTGATGTTGTTATTATCATTGTTCTGAGATAAGGAGGCATGCACCAAAGTCAAAAGTTTTTCTGAGCACGAATATCAACAAGAAAAAAATACAAAAAATTGAATAGATCTTTAAGCGGGAGGCCCACCATAATAGAGTTCAAGAACATTTGGTCACCTAAGATTGGTACATATTTTCTCAGGCAACTGAGAAATTCAGTTCATCCGCACACTCTCTATGGCTGCTTTTGCTCTCAAAGGCAGTGTTGAATAGTTGCAAAAGAGGCCAAAAGACCTACAAGAACAAAAGCATGTAGTAAGAATACTTTACAGAAAATAAATAGTTGTCTTGATTTAGATGCTCGCTCACATCACAAAATTGTGTGCATGCACACACACAGAGAAAGAATATGTATATATTCCATATAGCGTGAAATTCAGCTCAAAGGGCCAGTTTAGAGGGACCCATAACTCTAAACATTCAAATATTCACTCTTGCAATTTACATCGTTAAAGCCCTTGGGTACTGCTCTGCACATCACTAGCCTTTTGCAATTTGCACGTGGTAATCACTTATAGCAACTAAGACACATTTTGCAATTTTAAATATTTTGGATCACTTTTACATGTATATATATTTTTTGCCTAGTAATAACATACATGAAGGATCATATATATATTTTTTTAATTTGGCAACTAGATGTACATTGCATGGTAGAATTGAGTTTTATTCTGTTTACTTCAATAGAAATGAATGAATTTAACAGAGCAGTACTAACTTTACTTGAATAATCTTGATGTAAGGAAATATTCATTATTTAAAAAATGAAGATAAATTAAAATTTCACAACAAATATTAGCAAACAGAATTAAACAATACATGAAAAAAATCACATGCCATGTTCAAGTGATATTCATCACAAGGATGTAAACATAATCCAACATTTGCAAAACAATCAGTATGATAAACCACATTAATGAAACAATGAATAAAATATCATATGAACATCTCAATAGATGCAGAAAAATATTTGGCAAAATTCAACACTGATTCATAATATTAATTTTAAAAAAAAAGTCTCAACAAAGTGATAGCCACTTTGTAGAGGGAATACACCTCAATATAAAAGTCCATATATGGCAAGCAACAGTTAACATAATACTCAACAAAGAAAAGTTGAAAACATTTCCTTTAAAGTCAAGAACAATAGAGAGAGATCTATTTTCACCACTTTTTTATTCATCAAACTATTGGAAGTTCAAGTCACAGTAATCAGACAAGGGAAAAAATAAGTAAAAGGAATCTTAATTGGAAAGGACGTAAAATTGTAAAATTGTAACAGTTTGTATATGATGTGATACTATATACATATATATATATAGAGAGAGAGAGAAAATCTTTAAGATTCTACCATAAAAACTACTAGAACTCATCAATTAATTTGATAAAGTTGCAGAATATGAAATTAATAGAGAAAAAACTGTTGTGTTTCTATAAACTATCAATGAACTATCAGAAAGGGAAATTAAAAAATAATCCAATTTATAATCACATCAAAATAATAAAGTAGTTAGAAATAAAGCTAATTATGAAGATGAAAAAACTTGCTTTCAGAAAACTATAGGCACTAATAAAAAATTAAAAATGAAACAGATGGAAAGATATACCATGTTCATGGATTAGAAAAAATTAATATTGTTAAAATGACCATATTAACCAAGGCAATGAACAGATATAATGCAATTCTTATCGAAATAGCAATGGTGCTTTTTTTGTAAAACTAGAACAAATAATTCTAAAGTTTTTTAGAAAACACAGAATACTCTTAACAGCCAAAACCATATTGAGAAAATGGAAGAAAGCTGGGGTATCTTGGACCCTCATTTCAAACTATAATACAAAGCTACAATAATCCTACAATGGTCCTGGCACAAAAACAGACATATAGATCAAAGGAACAAAAGAAAGAAACCCAGAAATGAACACACTCTTACATGAACAATTAATCTATGACAAAGGAAGCAAAAATGTGCAATGGGGAAAAAAATGCCCTCTTCAATAAATGGTGTTGAGAAACCTGGACAGCTACATGAAAAGGAAGCAAACTGGATTACTTTATCATGCCATATACAAAAATAAACTCAAAATGGAATAAAGACTTAAATGTTAATACGTGAAACCATAATATTTCTGTAAGTAGATATAGTATAAAGTATATATATTATATATATATAAGTAGATACAGTACAAGTATACTATAAGTAGATATAGGCATTCTGCTCTGTGACACTGGCATCATCAATATTTTTTGAATGTTTCCTCAGACAAGGGAAACAAAAACAAAATGAAGCAAACAGAAATACATTAACTAAAGATTTGCACAGCGAAGGAAACTATCAGAAAAAAAAAAAAAGTTTGCCTACTGTATGAGAAACTATTTGCAAAGAATGTATTCAACAAGGGGTTAGTATCTAAAATACACTAAGAATTCATACAATTTGACATAAAAATAAAAAAAGCAACCTGATTTTAAAAATGGGCAAAGGACCTGAATAAACATTTTTCCAAAGAGGACATATAAATGACCAACAAGCCCATGAAAAGATGTTCCATGTCACTAATCATCAGGGAATTGCAAATCTAAACCAGATTCATATATTACCTCCCTCTTGTAAGAATGGCAATTATCAAAAAGATAACAAGTGTTGGAAGGAATGTGAAAAAAAAAAAATAACCATTCTATATTGCTGGTGTGTATATAAATTGGTGCAGCTGGTATGGAAGAGTATGGAGGCTCCTCAAAAAATTAAAAATAGAACTATTGTATGATTCAGCAATTCCACTGCTGGGTATTCAACTGAAGATAACTAATTTTAAAAGATATATGCAGCCCTATTTTTATTGCAGCATTATTTATAATAGCTAAGACATGGAATCAACCTAAGTGTCCATTAATAGATAAATGGATAAGGAAGATGTGAGATTTTATATACATATGTATATGTAATGTTATATATATATGATTATACATATATATATATATATATATGTAATATCACTCAGCCATAAAAAGAAATGTTTAGTCATTTGTGACAGCATGGATGGACACAGTGGTTATTGCCTTAAGTCAAATAAGTCAGATAAAGAAAGAAAAATGGAGTATGGCTTAACTTATACATGGAATCTAAAAAGAAAGCAAATGAACAAACACTGAACAGAAACAGTGATAGGAACAGAGAAGAAGCAGGTGATTGCCCAAGTAGAGTGTTGTGAGGAGGAAAGAAAAAAAAAATGTGGACTACTAAGAGGTAGAAACTTTCAATTACAAAAGAAATGAATCCTGTTTATGAAATACACAGTGTGGGGAATATACTCAATAGTTATGTGATCATTTGGAAATGTATAGAATTAGCAAATTACTATTTGTGTTTCAGGAACTAAAATCCTGTTGTAGGTCAATTTTACTTCAAAAACAAACGCAAACTCATAGAAAAAGTGATAAGATTTGTGGTTATCAGAGCAGGGATCGGGGAGAGGAGGAACTGCAGGAAGGTAGGAAAAAGTTATAAATTTTTATAAGATAAGCAAGTACTAGAGTGTAACATACAACATGACAACTATAATTAACACTGCTTCCCATTACAGATAAAAGTTAAGGGAGTAGATTGCTAAGAATTCTCATCACGTATCTATTTTTTTTCTATTTCTTTAATGCTGTATCTATACGAGGTAATGAATTTTCGCTAAACTTAATGGTAATCATTTCATGATACTTTTAAGTCAAAGCATTATTCTCTAAACCTTAAATTGATAGTTATGTCAATTACACCTGAATAAAACTGAAAGACAAAATTGATAGCTGAAAAGAAAAAAAATATCAATACTAACTTTGTTAGAGTAATCTTGATATAAGAATAATCAAATATTTAATAGGCATTTTGTCAGTTGTATTAGTTTGAATATTATAAAGAAAAAAGTTTTATAATAGATATAAAATAATTTTAATGTTTATATTTTACATATATTGATTTTTTATCTGAAATTTAGTAACCTTTCATTTACATTTACTAAGCTTTGAATAAATTAAAATTTTATTTTTAGTCAGAAAATTATGCCAAAATTAAAAAAATAAAAGCATTGATATATAACATGTTACTGAAATAAAAGTAATTAAGGTAAATTACACAGTTTTTAAAATATAATAATTTATTATGTTTACCTATAATAAAATTATCTAAATGTTATGACTCCATTTAATAGGTGTATTAAATTAGGTCTTCTTTTGACATTTTTGGACTTCTTTTGACTTCCCATCAAATAAAAACTATGCATTTGTTTTTCTTTTGAAGGTATGTTCATCCATATAGGAGCACATAATATGTGTGTATTAGCTTGATTTATGATGTTCAACCCTTTAACAATATGGTAAGTGGGCAAAAGACTTTTCACATGAATGGACGGATCCCAGAACAGACTATAAGCAGCTCCATTTGTTCCTGGCTATTTGGGCTCAGATAATTGCTCTAAACTTTCTGTTCCCGATTTTCTTATCTGTATTATCAGCCACATTGTAAGGCTCCTATGCAAATTGCATGAGTCAATACACATAAGAGTGTCCAGCATGACCCTTGGCTTATGGTGAGTTCTTTCCTTAAACATATTATAAAACTTGAACCCCAAAACAATGAGGTCGATTTTATTAAGCTCTACCTATATTCCTCTTTCATAGATGATGAAACAGAGGTTCAGAGAAGATGGTATCTACTGGCCATCAAAAGTTAGAGATTGAAGGACATGGGTTCATCATGTATGACATGACAGAATAACGAAAAACAGAAAAAATGGAGGCATGGATTTTGAGTCAGAGATCCAATTTTAAATCCCATCTTGACCTCTTACTATGCGACCTTGAATGTCAATTGGGGCTGGGAATGGCCCTCTAAAATAAATAAATATGCTAAATACACTCAAAGTAGCATTAAAAAGCACATAAATATACGTAATTTATGTTGTTTCCAATTTTACATGTCTAAATTTGCTTTTCTTACATTCAAAACATGTTTTTAGTGGTGGGTATATTTATTTCAGATAAAATTTCATGTGGAACCCAAACAATATTAATATACGATACATGAAGAACGTCTTTATGGAAGAGCGCATGGAATACCCCAGTGTATTGAAGTGTCACTTCCTTCCCTTATTCCCTGTAACCATGGCAGTTCCTGAGGCACTTTCTTTAAACTTTAGGGCCCCAGGAAGCAAGGTTTGAAAAAAAATGCCCTAAAACCATTTTACTTCTTACATCACTGCATATATCTACATAAGAAATCATATGCAGTGCCAGCTTTTTTCATGAAGCAGTTCTGACAGCCCAAGTGGAGAAGAATTTTCCATCTGCTTCTGTTGGCTGACGTTGCCACTTCTGAGCGTTATGAAAACATCTCCGCACAGTGCTTCCCATTTGCCTTTATTCTCCTTGTGTGGTTTCAAGGCTGGGCCAGCAGAGCAGACATCACCGTGACCTTGACTCAATGTCTTATTCTCATGGAAACATTCTGAGACTTCTCACAGGTCAAATGGATGGCTAGGCGCATGCCAGCAGTTTAAATGCCAGTTACTTGAGTTTGCTAACACTAGGGTCGCATTTATACAGCTGCAGTTCTCTTGTAGTTTTTTGAGACAAGCTTAGATTTTTGCCAACGCTGGCATTTTTCAGGAACAATGCATTTCTCTGACAGCCCCATTGAGAGTGGGTAGAGCTTATCACCTTTCAATCCTGATCTTCCCTTTGGCTCTCACACAGATTGTCTGTCTTGGAAGCTTCTATTTTGGCGGTTGCAGAAACGTACGAGGCTTGGAAGGTTCACTGTGTCAGTCATCTACATAAGTCACGTCACGTCCCTCTGCTGCCCACTGCCCCCCCCCCCCAGTGGTTTTCCGTCATTCTCAAAACTCTTCATCCTGCCTTAAAAAAAACTACAACAGAGTGAGCTGGCCTCTCCCTACTCCTATAATATCGAACGATATGGTTCTCCTCTCTCACTCTGCCCCATCCTCAATGACCCATTTTCTGTTCTGTTGCCACCAGGAGCTTATTGTTGCAGCAAAGTCTTTGAACTAACTTTTCTCTGTTTAGAATATTTCTCCTCCTGATGTCACATGGTTGTTCCTTCATATCATTGAGATTTCTGTTTAAATATCAAAGAAACCTTTGCTGACCACCTAATCTAAATTAGGTTTGCAGAAACACTCTGTCCCATAATGCTATGAAAATTTTCTGCAGGCATTTCGCTATACCTCTTCAGTGTTAGAAAACATTACATCAGAGTTTCCCTGTGGTTCAGCAGGGTCAGGACCTAACTTAGTATATAGTCTCTCTTGCTCAGTGGGTTAAGGATCTGGCATTGCTGCAAGCTGCAGCATTAAGTCACAGATGCAGCTAAGATCCTGCGTTGCCTCAGCTGCATCTCCAATTTGACCCCTAGCTCAGGAACTTCCATATGTCCCAAGTGTGGCTGTAGAAAGAAAAGTAAACTACATGCTAGAGTGTGTGTGTTGCTCTCTTATTTTGTTTATTTGTTTTTAAATCAAATACAGTTTAATTAAAAATTTTTTAAAAATTAAAAAGCATTGTGCTAGAGTTCTTCAATTCCAGTGTCTCTCATTTTGAAATGCACATGCCAGGACTACAGCAAACGTCTATGCTTTGTTCACCATTGAATCTCCAGCATGTAAAACAGAGCTTGGCACATAGTAGATATTCAATAAAGTTTTGTTTAATGGTTGCTTCTTTCACCGCTTCACCTCACAGCTCTCCAATGACTTTATTCCCATAAAGTGATCTTTCCCTTCAATATCAGAGGACAGGGGAGACACGAGGCAAAGTGGGTTCATTCAGTCTCATTGGATATTCTTTCCATCTGGCCATACAAAATAAATAATACCAATCAGCTCTTTGTAGTTAGGCAGAGCTGTATGACCGGTTCTGGGTAAGGCAATGAGAGTGAAAGCAACCTGCACCAACATGGGTGAAGGGATGAAGACGTTACTTACCTTTCTCCTATATCTTTCTTCACTTTGGGCTTTGACCAGAGGCGGTGTGTCAAATCAGAAACAACCTGCATCTGTAACTCATCTCATAGAACGTAGCTGCCATGGAGGTTAATCTGCAGCGGACTATGTGTGAGTGAAATGTAAGTATTTCTGTGCTCAGTTGGTTATTCCAGAATAAGCCCAGCCTATCTTGAGAAATGAATCAGTGCAGAGTGGAAGGAGCATGGGCTTAAGAACTATCAGGATTAAAACCAGTTTAAGTTGCTTGATCTTCATAAGCCTCTACATGATAGAGATTAAAATGCCCAATTTACATGAATGCAATTAGGTAACAAAGCACGGAAGTACTCAGGACCTGTACGTGTTCATTCACTTTTAGTTGAGAATTAAGTTGTGCAGAAACAGGCAATTGTTTGCCCTCTCAGTCTCAAGGACTTATTTTCTTGTACTCTCACCTGAGCAGGATGAACAACACCTAGTCTATTGATATTCATCATCCATTCAATTTATAGGGAATATTGGTCCTACAGTCAGGTGTCAAGAATTGTTCTAGGAATAAAAGTGTTAATCAAACACCTTTCCATTCCAAAACAGCTCTTACTTCAATAATGATGATGGACATATATATAGATAAATTTGATAAGTTATGAGAAAAATAATAAATGTTATGACAAAGACTCCATCTAAATGGAGGAGGTAAAATTGAAGCTGGATTTGGAAGTGTAAGGAACTATGTGAGAGGTTTTGCAGCCCCACCCTTCTAACCCACACCCCCTTTGCCCTCGCTTTGGGGGATAAGCTCTGTTGGAGAACAAGGGATTCTACAGACAGCCCTCCAGAGCCAGGGACTCCAAACTTGCTACAGATGAGGAGGCTGCCTTGGGAATCTGTACACTTGTCCTTTCGAATTCTCATTTTTAGTCATCACAGGGGGTAAGACAAGTCCTTCTTTACAGACCAAAATCCAATCTCAAAACTGACCCACTACCTTTACACAATGGCCTGGCCAGTTCTTTTCCAAAGATACTACCCTGCTCAGGATAAATCCTCTGAAATTCCCTCTCCCAATTACACACTCAGACCTCTTTACCTGGGCTTCAAAGGATTATGTGAGCCAATCCATCATTATCATCCTTATCCAGGTTTGACTGGTCTCATCTCCCCAAGAGGTGACACAGGTTCATGGAGGAAATTCAGGCTTTGGAATCAGTCAGACCTGGATCTAAATATTGGATGCAGGAATTTTTTTTTGCATGATATTTTTAAATAAATTTTATTTAAGTATAGTTGACTTAGAAAGTTGTGTCAGTTTCACGTGTACAGCAAAGTAAATCAGGTATATCTAAGTCAGATATACATATAACAATGCCTTTTTAGGTTCTTTTCCCATAAAGGTTATTATACAGTATTGAGTAGATTTTCCTGTGCTAGATAGTGAGTTGTTGTTACCTCTCTATTGGCTGCATGATTTGAACCTTTTAATCTTCACTTGTTAGTTTACACATCAATAAAAAGAAGAAAATAATGCATTCAAGTGAAAAATTTTGGAATTTATATTTATTGAGAAAACATTTGTCATAGGGTAGGTATTTCATTTTGTGAAACTTTTATTTACAATTTCTTTTTCACAGATACTCTCAGTTTATCCTTGATACTAATTTTTTTTTTTTATCTTTCTAGGGCTGAACCTGCGGCATATGGAAGTTCAGAATGGAGCTGTAGCTGCCAGCCTGCACCAGAGCCACATCAACGCCAGATCTGAGCCATGTCTGCAAACTACACCACAGCTCGTGGCAATGCCAGAGCTTTAACCCACTGAGTGAGGCCAAAAGTCGAACCCAAGGCCTGATGGATATTATTCAGGTTCATTACTGCTAAGCCATAATGGGAACTACCTCTAATCTTTCTTAAATGTCCTGTAGTTCATGGATTCATCTAGTAATCTCTCCCCTTTTGGGGAGTACTGTTCCCTCTGATTACTACACTAACCCTACAAAAATTATATTAAAAATATAAAGCCAAAATCAAATTAAATCAAAACACACAAGCAAGCAGACATCCTTCTATAAATACTGCCTGTCATATAGCACCTGTTTTCACTTTCTTGAAAATTGTGTCCCTCGTCTCCTTGCATTTTACCTTGCACTAATTTAATTAATGAATTAATGAATTAAGTCATAAATTAATTCTGTCACCAAACAAATATTAGCCATCAGCCCTTTGCGGTCACTGTGGTAGGTCTGGAGGGGATATAAGCACAGTTGTTTCCTAGTATAGAGGCTGGGCATTTAGTTAACAAAACATCCAACTACACACTGTGAGATAATAGAGGTTTATATAATTGCTATAGGAGTGGAGACGGGGAGGCATCAATTCCTTCTGGAATGTCACGGAAGGATTCATGGATGAGATGATAGTTGAAGTGAGTCATAAAGACAATGAAGAGAGGTTTCCTTGGGCAGAAGGGAGAGAGACGTTTTAAGAGGAGGAGAAAAGACTTTGACTAGATCTCTGGGCTATAAGAAATGGAGTTAGGAGTTCCCGTCGTGGCGCAGTGGTTAACAAATCCGACTAGGAACCATGAGGTTGCGGGTTTGGTCCCTGCCCTTGCTCAGTGGGTTAACGATCCGGCGTTGCCGTGAGCTGTGGTATAGGTTGCAGACGCGGCTCGGATCCCGCGTTGCTGTGGCTCTGGCGTAGGCCGGTGGCTGCAGCTCCAATTCGACTCCTAGCCTGGGAACCTCCATATGCCGCGGGAGCGGCCCAAGAAATAGCAACAACAACAACAACAATAACAACAACAAAAAGACCAAAAAAAAAAAAGAAATGGAGTTAGATTGTCATGGTATAAAAGGAAGTGATGTGGGAAATATTTGGAAAGCTAATTAACATGACTTTAAAATAGTAGGTAAGAAACAAGGGGCTCTGAAGGATGATACCTCACTTTCTGCTCTGGTGGGGTTTATGACTTTCTGCTCTGAGGCAGGAGAACACTGGAGGGATAATATATTTTGAAGGGTATTTTAAGTTCATTATGGACAAGTAGACTCGGAGGTGTTTTCATCCAAGTGGATAATTCAAGTAGAACGTTGGACTTCAGAGGAAAAGCTTGAACTGATAATGTGCATGTGGGAATCATCACAACAAAAATGTGCAAATTAAAAGAGTAAGGGTAAGAATATCTCCAAGTAAGGACTATAGCAAGAGAAATGGGTCTAGTGTTCACTCCTAAGGAAGTTCCTCATCTAATGTATGCAAGAAAATAAACCAGGAAATAACACTGACAAATAAATGGTAAACACATAAGAGAAACCATTTGGTTTGGAAGCTAGAGAAAGACAGAGTCGTGAAGGAGTGTTTGCCACACACATGCTTACAATCACCAAGAACCCAAGTTAAATGGGAAGCAGTAAAGGTCCTTAGGTTAGGGGCATGGGGGTTATCGCAGGTCGTGACAATGGAGGTGGCGTCGAGAAGACAGAAGCTGTGTTTATTGGAAGGAGAAGTGAAAGGGGAGAACTGGAAACAGAAAATATGTGGGGTGGGCAACAGTATACGAGGTTGGAGGCAGGGAGAAAGCTGAGAATGAATGGACCCATGCAGAAATCACCCCAGATGCCCACACCAGGACTCCTTTCTTTCTGGACCTGGCTTTGAACTTGTCTGGCTCTGAGAGGGCATGGCTCTTCCCAGGTAGAATTCATCTCCAGAAGCCGTCTTGCCACTTCTCTAACCAGTTTGTTAGAATGAAACACATGAACCACAGAGGTCAGAAGAGGGCATTTCATCTCCTCCACGCCTTTCAGCCTCAAGTTCCACCCTCGTACTGAGCTCTTCCAGAATCCTGAGCATCTCTTTTCATTCTTAATCCACCTGGGGACAATTCTCACTGTGGAATAAAACAATCTTGAACTTCTTCAGGGAAATCAGAATTTGTGACCAACACATGTCAGGCCTCTCTAAATCTCACAATTCAGTAAATTGATAAGCAATACTATTTTACTCCATTCCTTTCAATAGAAAGTCATGCATTTGCAAGCAACTATAATTAGATGTTGAGGAGCTTGAACCCCTAAAGATAGTTTCTAAGTAAAAACTAGTAGAAAAAAAAAAGTTTCCCATTGGTGAAGTTTAGGCAGTAAGCGTCCATTGCCTACTTTTAGATGGACATTTAGGACTTTTTTTTTTTTTCCCTTAGGGCCATACCCATGACATATGGAGGTTTCCAGGCTAGGGGTAGAATTGGAGCTGCAGCTCACAGCCTATACCACAACTGCAGCAATGCAGGATCTCAGCAGCATTTTGAGTCCTGCACCACAGTTTGTGGTAATGCCAGATCCTTAACCCAATGAATGAGGTCAGAGATTGAACCCACATCCTCATGGATACTAGTTGGGTTCTTAACCCAGTAATCTACAAAGGAAATGCCCCACTCCTTATTTTGAAGCTGATTCTGCCACTCACTTATGGAGAGATTTTAGATAAATTGCTCTGTCCAGAGATCCCTTTTTCATATGCAAATGAAGATAAGTTAGGTTAAATTATTTTTTCCAACAAACAGTAAAGCTTTACAATGCATTACTTGAACACTTTACACTTAGAACAGATGCATGGCTTTATTCAATGTTTCTAGTTGTGTTCCTTAATAAAAGTATCAGACTAAAGAGGGTTACAAGTTTGTGTTAAGTACATTCTTCAAGGAAGCTATAAGAGGGTTAAATAGTTATTTGTGGCACTAAAGCAGTAGCAGTGCTTTGCTCTGATTCTGAAATGAAAGGAAGCCATGAGTATTCAAAAAAAAAAAAAAAGAGAGAGAGAAGAAAATAATTCCCTCCTGAAGGCAGCTATTCTGGGAGCCTGAAGAGTGCACACCCGGCCTCATCATGACCTGCCAATCATGAGGTGACTTCAAAGAAGGTAGGTCAGCTATCACCCACCTGACTGCAGTCTCTGAGGAAGTTAGGAGCTGACTGGAGGAGAAGGTACTAATGAATGTAATATGTCTTGACTTTGCAGGAGGCTGAGCTGATCACTTCCTGGGACTGAACCTTACATAATAGTAGGAGAGCTGCACCGATGAGATTAGGGGAGAGATAGTGCTTCCTACTTGCTAAGGGAGTTGGGTGATACTGATCAAAAATAATATGTATTAATGACATAAATAATTCCAGCATTGACTCCTGAGCTTTAACTTTAAAAAAAAAAAAAAACCCACTGCTTTATTCTTCTTTGATTTTTTTTATAGCAACACAAAAAGCGCATCATGATACCAGCTATAGAGAAAAAGAGGGTGAGTCTATCTTGAAGATTCAAAATAAATGAGCTTGGGTTCAAAGGTCATCTCCATCACTAAGGAAGTGGAAGATTTACTAACTTCTGACTAACTTTCCTAGCAGTAGTTTCCTCATCTGCAAAAGAGACCAGGAGAGTAATGTATTCCCATGTTATTATAAGAGTTGATAAGAATTAAAAGCGAATGTAAATAAATTGTGCAATAACTACCATACCCTATAGTAGCTGTTATTGTTATTTCTGCATTTAGAACATATGCTAAAGTCTGCATTGACTTCCAAAATGTTCATTGCTAGAAGGGTGTATGATTTGTAAATAAGAGAGTGGTGTTAATGGTTGTATAACACACACCGGGCCCACAGCCTCTTGATAATATTGGCCATAACAGTAAAAATCCAGGAATTCCCACTGTGGCACAGTGGGTTAAGGATCCAGCATTGCTATGGCTGGGGCATAGGTTGCAGCTGCAGCTCGGATTTGATCCCTGGACTGTGACCTTCCATATGCCATAGGTGTTGAGGGGGAAAAAAAGGAAAAGAAATCATACAGAAGGGGAAGCCACTGAGACAAACATTCCTACTTATTTTTAACACTGTCCAAGAGAGAATTTCACATCCTAAGAAAAAAGTAGTCACTCTACAACAGACATAATAATTCATTGCATTTTGGTAACATCTACCGTTTAATCCATCCCATCTCTACAACATCCACAGTTTTGATCCACCTAGTTGGCTCTCCTCTGGCTCAAGTCTCATTAAAAAGACTCTGATTATAAATTTATTTCTGGTATGGATTTATCAAGAGAAAACAAATACATTGACCAGCAAACAGTATTTGATAACTTACCTGATACATTCTATTTCTCAATGTAATTTAGAAAATTGGTATTCTGGTATAAATACAAACTTCTTGTATAATAAATTGAAATGTGTTATTCCTCTGAAGCCCATTCATTTTCAGGTGTACTACTGACATTTTTAGCCTACAAGTTTATAACTATTCCCTGAAAATCAATGTCATTTCCAAATTGCGTCCTTGGCAGATATAGTATGACTAGCCATATTTCTCTACAGCAGCGTCCTTTCAAATTGGAAGAAAAGTCTCTCATCATAACATGTATGAAATAAAAGTTAATGTAGGTATGCAGTGGTCCCAATAAAGCTCACTTTCAAGATAAGAATGCAACCACTCTTGAAAACAAATGATGCTTAATCTGTCTCATTTCTCTACACATGCTTTTCTTTTCCATTCTTCTGAAAGCTTTTCTTTTCTCCTGCTCTGTCCTCAGAGTTGAGTTCCCATGTGGGGAAATGCAACTGCAGAACCATGAGATGGCTTGAGCTAGACTGAACCAGAATGATGAGGCCTGGTATCAGCCGTCCTACACTGTTCCCTTACTCTTGGTCTTGTAAGGTCACAATCCATGTCAGAAAGGTGCATGCCCACAGATCCGGCTTCCTTTCATCTTCTCTTCAGTGCTGTTTCAACGCACATTTCACAGAGCTCTGAATTTCCCAGCTGAGAAATACTGGGACAAAGAGCACTTTCCAAATGAGATCAGGAGACATCAAGCATATTCTAAGCTGCTCCTTGGGCCTCTGAGGGAGGATACTCACTGGTTTGTGTGGTTTGCTTTTGTGCTTGTGTCTCTGCTAGTGTGGACACTGTATGTGTAAGTTTTAGAGAATATGATTAACTGTTTCTCTTCAACGGGCATAGACAGTATTTATTCCATAACAATTTTAATGCTACCTTTTCTATATATGGTCACTCGCTCATTTATAAATCAAGGATAATAACAGTGATGTCTGCCTGGATTTGTTAGGAGAACTAAGTGGCATAAGATACCTATTGTGCTACAGGCAATGGTAGGCATACTTCCGCCCCTCTGAAAACACCAGTTTAGCAGTTTAAGGTATCATATTTAGCACTATGTGCCTTCTGTTTTCATTATGACATGGCATTTGATACTTATGATCACTGCTTGTCACTCTCTACTCTCCACAATTTACCACATTTTTCTTCTCCAATAAGTTCTTCAAGCATGTAATACGAGGTCATGGGATGCCATGAAATGGCCTGGAAATATGCACACATACAAGAACACATTTTGCAGCTCTTGTCCAGAGAACTTGATAGAACACATGCTTCCTTTTGTCTCTTCTTCTTGCTACTCCTTCTGTGTGACCCTTTGGTAGGACATGTCTCTTTTAACAGATCACCTAATCCTCAGAAAGAAGAGTGTGGCTCTTCATCAGTAACACCATTCTGATAACTAGAGCTGACCAAAGATGGGACGTCACATCTGCAGGAAGTCTACCAGTGGTCTCAACTCTCCCAGTCCATACCAGGTATAATTCACTTACCCTGTGCTCACTCTTCTGCCATTTCACTAATTCCACTAGGCCAACTATTGATGGAAGTGAGAGAATAAACTAGGGTGTATTCTGTATCAGCTAATTTCCAGACTAGGTGTTGGATGTATGTATACAAATAAGCACACATAGAATTTTTTGTCCTGAAAACACTTTTTAAGGTAATATTGTTATCATCCTATATTTCATATGGGAAAATGAGGCTCAGGGAGGTCCAGAGGTTCCCCAGAGCCTCAGGACTAACAGTCAGTAACTGGCAGAACTAACTTACAAGTGGTGAGCCATATGACTCAGTAGCCTGTGGTCTTTCATGAAATACTTTTCTCCATCCCACCCACAACTCATGTACACTCCTAGCTTCCCTAGTGACCAGCACATGGTGTGCTCTTGTCAAATATTTATTTACCAAATTAAATTATACTAAAGATAAGATGAGGGTACCAAACTGAGCATCATTGCTCCAGTTTGCTGGAGACTGAAGGGTTTCCTGGATGTGGGACTTTCAGTATTAAAAGCAGGAAAGTTGATTACCCTAACTAACATTGATGTAAGTAGAACATGATATGCTGCTTCACTCAAAAACACATTTATATCCATTATAATTCTATCAAGGTCCTATTTCACAATAGGCGTGAGAAAAGTAATGGAATATAATAGCTCAGTGGACATCAAGTTCTTGCGTTAAAGGTAAAACTTCTACTACAGTAATAATGACTTAGAAAATTATCTTTCTATGAATTAGAATTAAGTTTTAAAATATGATAAAATACATCTATCTATCTGTCTACCTACTCAGGCATACATTATATACATTTTTTTTCAAACTCGGTTCTGTTAATCATAATTTATGGTATGATCAGAAATAATCTGCACTTCCAGGAGGACAAAGTATTTACAAACTCCTCACACATATTGTTTAACTTTATACAAGAACTGACAACTCTGAGCGGATGATGGCAATGCATGCAGAGCTTTTTTTCATGTATTATAAAAGCAGTTTCATACATTGCAATGTATTAGTTCCCCCCAAACAAGCATGCCCTTAACCCATTTAGCAGTTATCTTTTTAGACATAAAATAATTTTTCAAAAAACACCCCAATTTGCTGATAAAGAAACTGGGAACTAAAGTAATCACTTTGCTGTACACCTGAAACTAACATAGCATTGTAAATTAACCACACACCGATGTAAAATAAAAATTAAATTAAAAGAAACTGGAACCCTGGTGATGAATGGACTTCCCCATGATCACTTGTATTTTAAGAGGCAGGGCCAGGACAAACAGCAGGTGTTCAATCCTTCCTCAGTGCCAAGCTTCCTCTAGTTAATGGGAAAGTGATAATGGGACTGACATTGTTCTTTGCAGCTTATTCCACACCATTGGGTCACTGTCTTCTTAGATTTTTAGATAGTCTTCTTCCACTGAACCTGCGATGTTATTTTCCATGGTGGCAGCAACACCAACCCTCTCCAGGGTCAAATGGTCCCAACCGCATTACCTAGTCATTCTTCTGTTTCCCTCATCTTCTCTTTCAATTTCGCCGTGGTATCTAATTCAACATTGTTTCACCAAGCTCAAACTTCTGAACCAAGCAACAATTCCCTCCTTCTTAGCAGGTGACATAACCCAAAATCTACGGAGGTATGAGGAAGTGTTGGATGATGACTCTGTTGACCTCGACAAGGAGGAGAGGGATTACTTCTTGATGGAGCTACCCTTCCAGTCTTTACTCCACGTCCTCCTCGGGGGAAGCTGACTCTTCACTGTCCATTTCAGTCCTGTATGTTCACATCCTCACTTTCTCTTAGTTCCTCTACTTCTGTAATTAAACCACTCGATTTTCTTCTATTTCTCAAATGACCAAAAGAAACAAACTAACAAGCAAACAACGACATCAGCTACAGCAAGTACCACACATTCTTGCTCCAAGAATACACTTGGCAGGGTTATTGTACATGTGAATTTGTAGGAAAGGGTGTAGGAGCAAGGTTACCCACTGTAGCCCTGTTGGCAAGAGGAAAAGATTGCGAGCAAGCTGAGGATCCTTCAGTAGAGAACTGGCTGAATAATTGATGGTGCAAGGCAATAACATGAGGCTGTGTAAAAGGAAAAGAAAGCTCTTTATGAACTGACATTGGAATTATTCTCAAGACACATTGTAAAGTGAAAAAAGCAAGGACAAGAATTGTATCAACAATAGTATAACTTCCATTTAGATAAAGGGGAGAAGATAAGAAGCTATATTTGTATTTGCTTAATTATGTAAAAGGAAACGCATGAGAGAACTTAAGAAGCAAAATTGTGAGACAGGAGGTGTGTTTAGGATGGAACCTAGGCCAGAATAGAGGGGACCACAGGCAGAGATTTATCACTATATAAACTTCTGTACTCTGGTTTATGAACCATATGGATGCATTACCTATTTTTAAATTAGACTAAAATACCTTATCAAATTCTCCCTACTTTCCCTTTCATATCCAAACTTCTTGAAAGCCATCCACATTGTTGCATTTTTGTTTTCATCTCTCATTTGCTCTGTCCTCTATTGCCTTCCAATGTCTGCTTCTGTCATGACAATGAAACATCTCGCTAAAGCTTTGCTTGTTAAATCTTATGCCCACCTCTCAATTGATCTAAATTAAACTTTTAGCAATATTCAGCACCTTTGCTTCTTTAAAATACCTCTTTCTTTGACGGCATGATGCAGGGTTTTTTGTTTTGTTTTGTTTTGTTTTTCCCTAGGATTCCACCTTCTTCTCTAGAATGTCTTCTCATTCCATTTGGGACCTTGGAAACAGAATCACCAGAATCTCAGATGAATGCAGAAGTACCACTTGGTACCAGGTTGCGGTCACTAATTGTGTCGCAGGGATAAGCCACGAGATCTTGTTTCTATTCTGTGTTGATTCAATAATTTCTATTTCATGTATTAGATGCGGGCTATATGCTAACGACCCATACATCAACAGTCCCAGCTCCAGTGTCTCTTTGGAACTCTAAATTCTTGAATCCAGTGTCCTATTTGCTATCTCTCTTTGGATTGGACTTTGAGCATCTCAGTCTTAACAGAGCCCAAGATGAACACCTGCTTTCTCCTCTTCACCTGCACTCTCACTCTTTCTCAGGGCTGCCCTCTCTGGGACACCAGCACTCCCTCCCGCCTTCTAACTGCCCCAACATCTGGGTGAGATGCTACATCCTCCTTTTATCTAGACTCCCTGACACATCAGTCAATCAGAAAATGCAATGTCTCTAACTTCTAAAATAACACCACTACTCCTTGCTTCTTCGATCCACACCACCTCAGTCAAACCCACCAGCATCTCTCTCTGGACGCTGGCAATGTTCTCCCACTGACTGTCTTGCATGTCTGTAGACCATTCCCTTCAAGGTAGCCCCATCTATCTCGTAAGACAAAGGGAGGCGTTTCCTTGTGGTGCAGCAGGTTAAGGATCCGGTGTTGTCACTTCAGCTGCTAGGGTTGCTGCCATCACACAGATTTGATTCCTGCCCAGGAACTTCCTCATGCTGTGGGCATGGCCAAAAATAAATAAATAAATAGATAAGAATAAGACAAAAGCAGACCAGGTCACAGCTCTGTACAAAGCATTTCTCCTCTGTGACTCTCTTCTGTATTAACGTTCTTTTTTAAAAATTGTATACAAAACTGATTGATTGATTGGTTCTTAATTTTAATTTTTTTTTTCTTTTTCTGGCTGCTCCTGTGGCATATGGAAGTTTCCAGGCTAGGGATTGAATTTAAGCTGCAGCTGCCAGCTCCCACCACAGCCACAGCAACTCCAGATCCAAGCTGCATTTGAGACTTACTCCACAGCTTGCAGTGATGCCCTATCCTTAACTCACTGAGGAAAGCCAGGGATCAAATCTGCATCCTCACAGATCCTATGTCAGCTTCTTAACCTGCTGAGCCTCAGTGGGAGCTCCTATATAATATTTAGAGGTTTCTTTCCATTTACAGGTATTGCCAAACATTGGCTATATCCCTCCCCCATGGTGTTGTGCAAGAAGGGCATGCTTGAGCCTCTCTTACGTCCAACAGTTTGTACCTCCCTCTCCCCTGCCCCTATATTGTCCCTCCCCTTCCCCCACTGACTACTACCATTTCATTGTCTATATTTGTGTCTACTTCTTTCTTGTTACATTCACTACTTTTTTTAATAGTCCACATATAAGTAATATCATACAGTATTTATCTTTCTCTGCCTGATTTATTTCCCTTGACATAATTTCTTCCAAGTCTATCTGAATTCCTACAAATGACATTATTTTATTCTTTTTTCATGGCTGTGTGGTATTCATGGTACCACATCTTCTTTATCATTCATCTGTCTGTGAACATTTAGGTTGTTTCCATGTCTTGGCAACTGTAAATAATGCTGTGGATTGGTGTTCTTTTGTGCAAACAAACAAACAAACACAAAAACAAACTTTTAGCTTAAAAAAATCAATTTATTATGTCATAATTCTGTAGCAAGGCTGGGATCTCTAGAGTAAAATGTTCACAGGTTGTGATGGGGATCAGGCCAGGGCTGTGCTTCCTTCTAAGGCTGAAGGTTCTCTTCCAAGCACATTCAAGTGTTTGGCAGAATTTACCTCCTTACATCTGTGGAACTCATGGCATGTCTCTTTCCAGGTCAGCACTTCAAATCTTAGGTCAGGCCAACTGAGGCTAATTTTCCATTTAAAAAATCTCTGTGCCAGTCCATCAACAGATGAATGGATTAAGAATATGTGGTAGAATACTACTTTGCCATAAAAAAGAACAAAATAACGCCATTTGCAGCAACATGGATGCAACTAGTGATTCTCATACTAAGTGAAGTAAGTTAGACAGAGAAAGATAAATATCATATGTTATCACTTCTATGTGAAATCTAAAATGTGGCACAAATGAACCCATCTAGAAAACAGAAACAGACTCACTGACACAGAGAACAGACTTGTGGTTGCCATGGAAGGGGGTGTGAACGGGAAGTTAGGGGTTAGTAGATGCAAACTACTACATTTAGAATGGATAAGCATGGAGTTCCTGTCATGGCACAGCAGAAATGAATCCAACTAGGAATCATGAGGTTGTGTATCTGATCCCTGGCCTCCCTCAGTGGGTTAAGCTGTGGTGCAGGTCACAGACATGACTTGGATTCTGCATTGCTGTGGCTCTGGTGTAGGCCGGCAGCTGTAGCTCCAATTTGACCCTTAGCCTGGGAACTTCCATGTGCCTGGATGTGGCCCTAAAAAGCCAAAAAAAAAAAAAAAGAATGGATAAGAAATGAGGTCCTACTGGATAGCACAGAAGACTGTGTCCAATCTCTTGGGATAGAACTTGATGGAAGATAATATGAGAAAAAGAATGTATATATGTGTATGATGGGCCACTTTGCTGTACAGCAGAAATTGGCACATCAGTGTTAATCAACCATATTTAATAAATATATATAAGACCTTCTGTGACATATCATATTACCTTTTCATGGTGGTGACTATCCGTCATATTTAGTTTTCACACTCCCATCCTAGAAGAGGGGCTATATGGGGCTTATACCACCGAGGGATAGGGTCTTGTTATCTCAGGGTTTTGAAAGATGTCTGTCTACCTCACCTTCTCGCTTGGAGTCAAATCCAGTTCCTTACTCTGGTCTTAATGAGATCTTCCCTACCTCCCCGGCCTCATTCCTTACCTCCTTACTCCTTATTCATTTTTTGGCCCAGCTACCCTGATTTGTTTTTTTGTTTGTTTGTTTTGTTTTGTTTTTGTAGGGTTTCTTTTTTTTTGGAGGGTGGGATTTTTTTTTTGCTGTTTGTTTTTGTTTTTGTTTTCTTGTTTGTTTTTTGCTGTTCCTCAAACATGCTAAAGCTGCTTTTGGCAAGGGCCTTTGTATTTTCCATTTTCTCTACCAGAAATATTGGGTTGTCTATCCTCAGAGCCAGTTCCTTCTATTCAAATGTCTTCTCATCAAAGAGACCGCCTTACACCCAAAATCACCCAGCCACCAGTATCTTGTTCTTCTCTGGATTTGCCCTTCCTTCTAAACACATCAGCACCCTCAGTGCCTCATATTGACTTATTCTGTGTATGTGTATGTGTGTGTGTGTGTGTGTGTGTGTGTGTGTGTGTGTGTGTGTGTGTGTGTGTGTGTGTGTCTTCCCAGGAGAAATGTAAGTCCCACATGAGCAGGACTTTGGTATAGACAGGATGTCCTAGCATTAGAGGGGTGCCCAGAAGATAATATCAGTAAATATGAATTAAATTAGTGCATGAAAATATGTTGACTGAGGAAATGGACTAATGAACAAATGAATCGGGTCACTGAATTTTGTGTTTGATTCTGAAACTTTTGATCTGCTTAAGAATAATCGGTGAGACGCCGAAACTCCCTCTCTAAATATCCCGAATCTGTCAACCAAGTAGAGAATGCCAAAATGTGCATTTCAAATATTTTTCCCATTGCTCAGCTTCTGTCATTGAACAATATTTTGGGATCTTAAAATGTCTTAAAAGCTACCCATTGCCAAGTGCCAAGTCAGATTTGAACTTAGCTCTAGAACAAAGATCCATATTTCCCATTCAATGACCTTTATGTCATTGAATCATGTCTTAATTGAATGACATGCATTGGGCCAGAAGGTGCTCTAGGCACCAGGTGACAGCTAGGAACATGTGTGAGGGGAGTCTTTGTCCCCTTAGAGCATAACTATGTTGTAATGCCTATTCAAGCCGCCTGCAGCCAGCTTCCTCAACCAGCTTCCTCAGCTTCTATTTTGCAATGGTTGCAAGCTGCCTGAAAATTGTCCTGGGGAATTTATTTTAGACATCAATTTCAGTTCACTCAGTGATTTTATGTATCCTGTTCTTTGAATAGCTCTCTCTCTGGAGAAGGTCTGGAACACCATATCTTCCTTCTAGTAAATAATTAAAGGCACTCAGCATAGGACAATTATGAGGCTGCCTTTCCTGGGCCTGGCCTCCTGCTCTCTACAGAACACACAGGCTTCTTTTGACAAATGTCATTGGTCCCCAAAGCATGCTTATTCCTGGTAGTAAGTTTAATGATCTGAAGATTGCAGATCATGTCCCCTTGTAATGTTAAGCATTTGTAGAAAGTACCTCCTACATCCTGCAATTAAAGTGCCACGTGTAAAATAATTAGTCACAAAGAAAGAGTGTCAGGCACTTTTAGGGGTTAGCAGGATGACATTAATTTCACCAGTAATTATTCAGGAAGGCCAAGACCTTTTCAGAAAGATACTCAAAGAAATAATTTCCATTCTACCAAATTTTTATGCACATGTTTCATTGTTTCAAAACACTTAAAAAGTGGCAAGGTGAGTGATACCAGACAGGAATGCACAGTTAGATAAACATGAGGGGCGATGCTATTTTTAAGAAGTAGTCTAGCATAGTGAGAAAATTATATGCTTTGGAGTCACTTATAGCTAGTTAAAATTCTTCATTCTGCCACTTGTCTAGGGTGACCTTGACCAAGTAACATAACCTCGTCCTGCTTCTAATCCACATCTTCAGTAATGGAAGGGGTAACAGCTATCTCCTAGGGTTATTGTGAGGGTGCCAGGAGCTAATACACAGACAGGCATGCCACTGCCACAGGGATGCAAAATGGATAAAAGAGAAACAAATTCACAGCAGTCACAATGACGATGCTCAAAAACCAAGTAATTGAAAAATGTAAGACCTGGAATGGATTTTTAGATGCTGGATGGAAATCCTTTATTGTGAAGAGATAAAGAGACTGAATATGATGCTGCCTGAAAATCTTGGGGCCTTATCCAGCAAGTTTTACTGGAAAAAAAAAAAAATTGAGCATAATCCATGGCTTCAGATAACAAAGGTAGTATTTATTCACTCCTCCCATCTCTTCCTCTTCAATCTTCAATCTTTTAAGGTATTCTTAAAAATGCATTCAAAAAGAAGAGTAATTTATTTCACCAATACTTTCATTGAAAGATTACACCATTATTAATCGATAGGATTTAAAATTGGGCAAGGAATCACTGAACCCACCACTGTTCAATTAATAGAAGACAATAGCATTAATGGTAACTTAAGTTGCAAATAGGCATATACACATATAAACCTATTATAAGTTGAGCTTAAAGGGGTACATTTGAAATCTTCTAAATTTACCAGTGCTGCAGACTAACGGAAGTCAGATGCATGGAGTGGAAACAGTTTTTAAGGGGATTATGCTCAAAACTGTAGTGGCTTTATTCTTATCTCAGGTTTTGCTTCTCACTTACAGAAAAGAGTATGAATTGGTCTCACTCTGCTATTGCTCTTCCAAAGTAAAGTCTGTTTAGAAATGGTTAATAAATGCAGCACACCTCGCCTTCAGAATAAGGCAGTTTGAAGTAATCAGGTTTCCATCATTTCCAAGAGCCAATTTTTTTCTTTTCTCTTTCCTCATTTGCCCCCCTTCAATACAGCCACTGCACAGTAGTCAGCAGGGGGAGGGTTGAATAACAACAGTACTTTACATGTAAATAGGGCTTTTCATCCAAGTCTCTCAAAGCTCTCTGTAAACAGAATCTGGATGAATATAGATGAGGAGCATCATTTAAAGCTAAGAAAATGGGTACCATGCAGGTGCATGTAAGTGACTTGCCTAAGGTCACACACTAAGACTGGTGTTCTTCAGAGGATGCTTCAGAGGATCTGATGATTTAATCACCCAACCTGCCCAGGTAAGGGGCTCTACCTGCATTACAAATCAGAGCTCCTGCATAATCCTAGTTGAGTATCTTTCACTATATTGATTTACACAGCTCACAATGACAGTCTCTTCGTTTCATCAGGCGTTTCACTCTGTAATCTAGCAGCTTTCTGTCAGTATTAACAATCCATGCACTGTCACTATAATCCTTGAGGTTAAAGACAGTGGTTATGACTTTCCCTTGTTGAGTTTCATTTCCACATTTGAAAACCTGGCTCAACAGAATATAGCGCTGTGTGTCAAAAACACAGTTTAGAATGAAGAGAGAATCCACAATTCTTATTTGCAGATCTAATCTGCAGGATAAACAAAATGCAAAGGGTGAAGGTAACAGAACACTGAGGTTGCCAAATGGAAGAATTTAAAACTTGGAAACGGAAAAAGTATTTCCACTGCGTTAAAGAAGTGTGGTACTCAGGTTTGAATTCCAGAGGACAAAGCTAGGCTATCTTCGTTACAAAATGTACATTGTAGGGAGTTCCCATGGTGACCCTTAGGTTAAGAATCCAATTGCAGCCTCTCAGGTTGAGGTCAAGGTTCAGCCCCCCAACTAGCACAGTGGGTTAAAGGGTCAGGCATTGCTGCAGCTGTGGTATAGGTTGCAGCTTAGCTTGGATTCAATCCCTGGCCTGAGAACTTCTGTATGCTATAAGTGCAACCATTAAAAAAAAAAATGCATTGTAGAATAGCGTATTTAAGAAGAAAAATCTCAACTTTTGCATTGTTACGATGATGACTCTAAAGAAGCACTAAATAAATAAATAAATAAATAAATGCTAAGGAACATGCATGGGTATAAAGCATCCAGCACTCCATGGGAACTTCATGGTACTGCTCCCCTTCTTTGCTCACTTAAGAGTGGGTATAATACTCTCACAGGTTCAAAGAAGACCACATCACAGTGCTGTGATCCAGAGTATCCCTTCAACTGGGAAATAAGTGGGCTGGCTTTGGTGCCAGTCCTGTTGACAGCTCTCTATTTGGCCTCGGTAGGTCATGTGTCTTCTCTTGAGCACAGCTCCTGCAACTAAAACAGAAAGGTTTAGATCAAATGGTCTTTCAAGTTTCTCCTAGATCTAAAGTGTGATAAGTGTTCTATGATCTGAGCATATCATGATTGCCTTTGAGAGTTTTAAACCATGATACCAACACTAAAATATTAACTATGTAGCTTCCAATAGTCCTGATTTCCCTAGACAACGGTTTTCATTAGTCTGTATCTGTGCCGTCAAATATAGAACCCACCAGCCCCACGTGGCTGCTGAAGTCTCTGGTCCAAATTGAGATGTACTAGGGGTATAAAATGCACACTCTGTTTTAAAGACTCATTTCAAAATTGTCTAGAATATCATTATACATTTAGCTTTAATTTTATATTGAAGCTTTTTTCTTTGGATATACTACTAAATGCATTTTATATCCCTTTATCTTTTTAAATATAGCTTCTACAAAACTTGCAATTATATATTCTATTCCTATTTTTATTGGACAGCACTACCGTAGACAATGTGAAAAATACGTACATATGTGCTAACATTGGTAGTAATGGGTATAATACATGCAAAATCAAACTGCGGGTTTTTACCTTGAAAATACCATAAACCCAATTTCTTAACCTCAGCCTAGTTACATATTAAATACTTAAATTTTATGAATAAGGCTTCAATAGATTAACTGAATGGGCCCAAATCAGAAAGCCTGTAAAAATTGGTATCATGCTTATAACTCAGTGTACTATTTATTTATTTATTTTTGTCTTTTCTAGGGCTGCGCCCTCAGCATATGGAAGTTCCCAGGCTAGATGTCTAATGGGAACTGTAGCCACCAGCCTATGCCAGAGCCACAGCAGCAAGGGATCCGAGCTGCATCTGCAACCTACACCACAGCTCCCAGCAACACTGGATCCTTAACCCACTGAGTGAGGCCAGGGATTGAACCTGCGACCTCATGGTTCCTAGTTGGATTCGTTAACCACTGAGCCACCATGGGAACTCCCTACTTTTTATTTTTTATTAATGAATTAATTTATTTTTAGGACTACACCCACAGCATACAGAAGTTCCCAGGCTGGGGTTGAATTAGAGCTACAGCTGCTGGCCTACACCCCAGCCATAGCAGCATCGCATCCTTAACCCACTAAGTGAGGCCAGTGATGGAACCCGTGTTCTCACGGATACTAGTCGGTTTCATTACCACTAAGCACAATGGGAACTCCCTTAGTGTACATTTTAAATGCCACTGTACAAATTCACTTTAAAAATGCTATACATAATAGATTCTTCCGTTTTCTACTCATTTTAGTAAAATACTTTTTTCTACTCATTTGCTTAAAATATTTTTTATCAATTTCAAGGATTATTTTTTGAATTTAGCATTCTTGAATTTGATTCCGAAAGGGACTATCAACTGAGCAAAAATATTGGGATCTGAGACTGCACTATAGACAGCATTACTCTTTCTGCCTGAAATTCTGAACAACGGAGACATGAAACACAGGAAGAGCAAAGAATAGAAGAGATGCCCACTCCTCCTCTGTGATCCCACTTCTTAGTCTGTATTCTGTAGTTTACATTTTGCCCCCAGGAGGCTGTCAGTTATGTCAGACAGGATATTAATTACCTGTCACTTCATACTCTTTCTTCTTTATTCTTTTTGATTCTATTTCCCATCCCAACTTACATCCAGTCAAATTGTCCAATACTGCGTATCAACAGTTCTGTGTGAGATACAATTTTTTTCTTTTTTTTCTTTTTTTTTTTTTGCCATTTCTTGGACCACTCCCGCAGCACATGGAGGTTGCCAGGCTAGGGGTCAAATTGGATCTGCAGCTGCCAGCCTACGCCAGAGCCACAGCAACACGGTATCCAAGCCGCGTCTGCAACCTACAGTACAGCTCACGGCAACGCCGGATCCTTAACCCACTGAGCAAGGCCAGGGATTGAACCAGTAATCTCATGGTTCCTAGTCGGATTCATTAACCACTGAGCCACGATGGGAACTTCGAGACACAATTTTTGAGAAACATTAAGATTTGACAATAAAAATATATACTGGTAGATAATAAAATGCTAAAAATGGATCTAGTACATGTTTGAATATAAATTTCCACTAATTATAAAATTCCCAAGAAGAAATTAAAGTTTAAAGAATAATTCCCATTGTGTTTTAAATCCAAAGATGTTAAAGTTGGAAGGTATTAAATTCCAAAATCAAATGTTCTTCACCTTACAAAATTTCAGGAGTTGAAGTCTAAAATTAATTCTTCTTCATCCTTCTTTTTATTCTCAGCCTCAGTTGGTGGGTTGTCAATGGCTGGGTGGATTAGCAGTTACCCCTTGGGCTCTTTTCTTCCTGGACAATATTCCCATGGCTTTGTTATTTTAACACCAAGCTCTCAGGACCTTTAACTTTCTCAGGTTTCACTTTAAAAAGCCCTAAGAGTGAAATAACCGTACTTATCAGAGTATCAAAGTATTGGTTTTACATGTACTGAATTTAGAGGTCAATACCCAACTTTTAAAAACACTATCCAGAGAAAATTGTGTTCCTGGAATGTGTATTTAGCATTGACAAAGACTGAAGTTTAAAACAGCAAGACCTGTGTTTGTAATGGGTTTTACCCCTCCGGCTGCATAGCAGAGGCTCCATGGTATATGAACAAAGGAAAATAGATGGAGAAAAAAAGAAAACAACAACAAAAAAGTTTTCTTGATTCTGTTCTTACTGGGACATTGTTAAAGTATACCAGATGTCCAAAATCCACAACTTTAACCATCTTTCTCAGAAAAGGAGCTATCTTGAAGAGGGGTCCATGCATGCATATGATTTTAAATTCCATTTTCTCTTTTGAGTCTCATGTTTCTGGAAGGTCAGCACTAAAATGAGTACAAGTTCTTTGCAATGTAACGTGCCACTCTGATGAGTCCAGGCATTTCCAGTTTTAAGGGAATTTTCATTCACTGCCTACCTAAGCCTGGACACTTTAAGCTATAACTTTATTAGCTCATTGTTGCACAGCCAGAACTCAGCTGCCTTGAAGTTTAAAAAGGCAGCACCTGTCGGTAGAAAGATTCTTATCCTTATGGCTGCATCATTGTCTTTTCTATGTTGCTTAGGAAAGGTTTTTCCCATAGAGTGTGCCTTGAGGTTATAAGCTATTATAGGGCCCCTCCAGATCTTGCTAACCTCGTATCCTGTTGAAGATCCCCTGCCTATCCAGGTAAGCTAAATGTAGTTCATGTTTACAGTGGAAAGAACTCTGACCTCCTCTTCTCTGAGTCACCTATCTCTTTGCTGAGGCCAGAGAGGCCAGCATTTCTTATCTAGGGTGGCAGTATCTGCTGGGGTCAATTATGAAGCCTCAGGTCTTTACTGAAGCCTGAGCATCTCCATATCCAAATCTGCCTATTTCCTTTGGACACAGCCGCCTAAAGCTGCAGTCATCCACCAAGGTCAAAATACTCTATGACTAGCTAAATCCTTTTGGCTAAGCTTCAGCAGCTAAAAAGTTTAAACTTCAAGGCAGCTGAGTTCTGGGTGTACAGGATGAGCTAATAAAGATAGCTTAAAGTGTCCAGGTAGGCAGCGAATGACAATTCCATTAAAACTGGAACAACCTACTCAGTCTAACAGATGCCTCTGCAAACCAACAAGATTAAAACACATGGCCCAGGCACTGAAGTCCACGTCTGAAGACCCGGCACAAAAGCCCAGTCAGCCACTCTCTGGGTGTCTTGCTCCATGATATTGTCACCTATCTTGTTTCTTGATTTTCCTGGCCCGTTCACTCAATGCAGGCATCTTTAGGTGGCCAAAGGAATAGCACCTTGTTTCTCTTCCCAGGTTATGAAAACATTAAGACATACAACATTAAAAATAAAAAACAACATTATCATTTTTACTACAAATAAAATCTAGGTAGAAAACATGGCTTATGGTGCATATATCTGTAAGCGAGTCGACTGATACTTGCTCAACCCCAGAACTAACTGGATTCCCTTCCTCTCCTAGTCAAAAGCAACAACCAGTGAGATACACCCCAACAAGTAGGATACCTGCCCAGGTAAGGGTGGGACATAATCCTTTCACAGAGGCCACCTCACTTCCAAAAAGAAGAAAAAAGACAGCTAGTCCACTCAGTTATTCTCAAAGTACCAACCTCCTGAGTCACTTCATCTTCACTTTGAAAGAGTTAAGGAGCAGAGGGAAGCTGAGAGAGCTATGCTAATGGACTTTTGCACAACATGAAGGAAATCTCAAAGTAGAAAAGCATCATTACCCCCAATCATGGCTTTTACAAAATCATAAAATAACCATGCAGTCATCCAAATTTTATCTTCCACCCCCTCTACACACATTCTTACCTTATATTAGCTCTCTAAATTAATGCATATGGTTAAAAGTCAGATTGCTTGACTTAATATTTTCAGCTATTTGCAGTACATGGGAAAACCAATTTTTTCTTTCAAGCTCCTGCAGCAATTCACGTGATATTCTAAAGTACTCATATTGATCCACGAAAAATTTTCTTAAACATGCTCTGGACTGTCAAAGCTGCCTGCTCGTATTCACACTTCCCCACCAGTCAGAAATATCTGTTTTCAATGTCTGTCTATTTGAATCATATTCATTCTACACAGCCCAGTTAAGTCCCAATCCTTTTAGAAAACAGTCTTGAAAATATGGAACACCCAAGTAGGATGCCTTTTCCTATGTATATCCCCACTGCATTTTGAATTACTAGTACAGAACTTACTACACTCTGCCTCATAGTATTGATGTTTGCCCCCCCATATTGGTTGGTCTTTCACAAACCAGTTTGAAGTTTCCAAACACCAAGGATCATACTATTCATCACTTCTGCATGTTCACAGTGCCCCTAAGATTCATTCTGCGTCGTGAGACTCCAATAATGCATTTTGAGTTAAATTGCTTGTCCCAAACATTGAACTTTATAGAAGAGAGATGGCAGGGTGCAAGAAAGGGCACTAGCTCAGCCATCTGTACGAGTCAGGATACTTCAGGTCGAAGAGAAAGAAACCAAGCTCAGACTGAAGTATGCAAAATAGTAATATGTTGGCTTATATAAATGGGAAGCATTTTGGTTAGAACCTTTTTGGGCAGAGTTGTATTCAGATTTTCAAACACTGATATGAAGTCTCTATTTTTCTCTCTTCCTCTTGTCTTTGCTTTTGCCTTATTTTTATACATTATTTTGTATGAATCATGTTAAGAAAATCTTACTCAGCTCCAAGCCCTTCTTAAGCTTTCTCAGCACACAATTCCAAGGAAAATGAGGACATTATTTCCCTGATTATTCAAGAGAAGACTAAGATTCATTCACCTCACCCTGAACCATACACCGTTACCAGGAGGCTGAAACATATCCTCTGAATTACAGGGTGGGCTTCTTTGAACTAATGTTATAATTAAGAATGGAGAGCAGGAGTTTCCCTTGTGCTGCAGTGGAAATGAATCCAACTACCATCCATGAGGATGTGGGTTCCATCCCTGGCCTCGCTCCATGGGTTAAGGATCTGATGTTGGCATGAGCTGTGGTCTAAGTCTCACATATGGCCCAGATCCCAAGTTGCTGTGGCTGTGGTGTAGGCCAGCAGCTGTAGTCCTGATTCGACCCTTAGCTTGGAACTTCCATATGCTGGGGGTTGGCCCAATAAAGAAAAAAAAAAAAAAGGAAGATGGATGTTTTCTCAAAGAAAGACTTGCCTTTTCACAAAACAGCATACAGCTACAGCATACACCCATTAAAGAATCACACAGAACTATGGTCAATCCTAGAGCAGCCATGCACCAGCTCTTTGAAATGGAGCTCAGTATTAATCCTCTTTTAAACTCTTAAGATTTTTGTGAGGATTAAATGAGACACTAAATAAAGTACCTAAAATCCATAACATAGTCAATAAATGTTAATCCCCTTAAAACACTTCCTATACATATTTCTTAATGTCATGCATATTTAAAATCAATATGTCCTTAAAAAAAGTTAATAGGAAATAGAAGAAGCAGAGGAAGCCGATGAATGGAAAAGTCTACTGACAAACAGCGACCTGAATGTCAGAGAACACATATGTGTGTACATAATTGCATTGGAATCTCTTTGGGGGAGAATATATTTTTGTGTGAATATAGTTGATAATGGCAAGTGCTAGAGCTACTTTAATTGTCTCATTTGCTACCTGAAATCCACTGCACCCAAGCGGTTTTCATGTATTTATCAAAACTCATGTGTCACTTCCAATTATAGACATAAATGGCATTGGTGTATTGCCATTCACAGAGTACATCACCTTCCGTTTGTCACCTTATAATTCTTGTATCCATTACACCGCAGATGACTCTTTAAACTGAAGATGGATATGTTCAGAAGGTTAACTATTTTAACAAAGAGCTGGTTGTGCTCACGTCATATAAGCAGGCACTACTACTGTGTAAAGGGAGTTTAATATTTCTGAAGGATATCCCTCGAGGAGTGGGGACCATGACCAAAAATATTTTTAAAATATGTGGACTCATCTAGGAAACGCAATAAGGACAGAACAGTTCTGCATTAATTCCAAATCATGACTTAATTGGCTGCCATCAACTTGGTTTGTAAACCACCTCTGTCCCACCCCTTATTCAGCTCTGACATGCAACTCCAACTATCTTCGTGATAAAACTTTCCGGATCCCTATCACTGATTGAGCAGATTAATAAATTATAGGAATTTTCGAGCCTCTTGTTAAAATCAGCCTCCATTAAATGCTAAATTATACATACTCACAAATAAGTAAATTATTTTAAAACACAATTAATTTGCAAAACTCATCACTTCCTAATTCTTTTAATTTGTGATTTGTGGAAAGTCTATGGACCCTACATGCACTATAAGCAAGGTACAAGAAGGACTATATGTAGTATCTGCCCCGAAAAGCGTTAGGTCCTATACTCTAGTGATATTTCTCAAACTGTGACTTGGTCCACACCAGAAATGTCAGGAGTAATAAGTGAGGAGGCAGGAAAGGGTCCTATGGTCAAATAGACATGGGAAATTCCTGGATTACAAGAAGTAAAATACGGGAGTTCCTGCTGTGGCTCAGTGGTAATAAACCCAACTAGTATTCATGAGGATGTGGTTTTGATCCCTGGCCTTGCTCAGTGGGTTAAGGATCTGGCTTTGTCATGAGCTGAGGTGTAGGTCACAGACACGGCTCAAAGCCTGCATGGCTGTGGCTGTGGTGTAGGCTGGCAGCTGCAGCTCTGATTCAACCCCTAGCCTAGAACTTCCATATGCTGCAGGTGTGGCCAAAAAAAAAAAAGTAAAATACATTATGTTCCTGTAGGACTTTTCTGAAATATTTATACGCTAATGTGTTTTGACTTGCTCCAAAGGAAGTGCAAGAGTCAGTATTTTCAGACTTTTAAAATATTAGAACCATTTTAGAGGGATGTGTCTTCTAGAGTTAAGGTTCCATGGGATATGAAATTTCCATAGGTTACACTACTGGGTAGGCTTGAACTCTTTTTGCCAACCCATCTTTTTCATTTGCTCTTCAATTTCATGCTGGGTAATAACAGATAAAGGACCAGGTCATTCCTGCCCACCTTTCTAAACTTTCCTCTTAGTCAAGTCAGCTTCTTGCTAGTAGAAAAAAATTGAACCATTTCCAGAACAGTGGCAAGCATGAGTCAACCCACTAGCAAAGCAAATGACCTCACGATGTAGAGAAATGTTTAAAATAGACTCTCATAAGTAACCATGCAACACTTCATTGTGAGGCAACCATTCATTCTCTTAAGGTATTTCTTGTAGCAATACATGTCCGCAGGGGATTTAATGTTGTTTCAAAGGACAGAGTGAGTAATGAAAAAGAGTAATTCTATATAAATCAACCCAGGGGCAAATTAGGGTGATGGACTTTGCAGAATAACGGGCCGGCAAATTGTAAATCCTTTGAGTTGTCTATTGCTCCATGAGCTTTCGTTGAGAATTTCTCTGAAAAACTTAGTGCAGAATATCACTGTTATCTGTGGATGTCTGAGGTATACTTTATCACTAGAGGAGACAACGTTTAAAGCTTGGAAAGAAATTCAGTGGGCTGCCTTCTAGCTCAGGGTTTTGGTGAAGCAGTATTTCAGCTTCTTGGGGAAAATCACTTCAGGTATTATCAACGTCACATAGATCGAATGCAATGTTTTTTTTCTGGTGTCATGCACACCCACAGATATACACAGGCATGCATTCACACATGCACACACCATGATTTAATTGTGTGGCACAATGGGTTAAGATTTTGACTGCAGTGGCTCTGTTCGCTGCAGAGGCACAGGTTTGATCCCTAGCCAGTGTAGTGGGTTAAAGGATCCAGTGTTGTTGCAGCTGTGGTGTAGGTCACAGCAGCAGATTGGATTCAATCCCTGGTCTGGGAACTTCTATATGCTGTGGGTGCAGCCATAAAAAACAATAATAAAATAAAACAGTAAAACTGTATTGTACGATGAATTTCAACCTTTTACCAATATTAACATTTTGAGTATAAATAATGGATACTAGTAACAGGTATCAAATACAGTAACATTATCAAATTTTATTCTATCCATTCTCCCTTGGAAATCTCACGTAATTGGTGAAGAATTCCTTATTTTGTCATTGTAATGATTAGAATCATATAATTTCTTTCAACCCTGAGCCTTTTCCAAATCTCCTGGACTGCATTTTTAGCTTCCTGCTGGGCAGGTCCACTTGGACAAGACATCAGTAATTCAAACTCAACATGCTTCAAATTAGACTCATTAATCTTCTCTTTCCAAAATACTCCTATTTCCATGTTTACTATTTATAAAAAAGACACAATTGTCTTCACTCCCTCTCCCATGCAGCCATTCAAGTGTAAATCTTTTTCTTTGTTTCTCATATTTCTTGGACCCGTGAATGTTACCTTCATGATCACATAAAAGCATCATGAACAAACATAAACAAATTTGACATAAGAAAACAAAAGCTTTATTTTAATTTAGGCATATCACTGAATGAGCATTTATGGAGTACTACAATGAACCAGGTCATTACAAACTAGCTGAATGACCTTGGGAAAGTCACACAAACTTTCCATGCTTCATTTTCATGAGGAAAAAGAAAAAAAAAATAGCCTCATGAGGTTATTGGGAGGATCCAAGATGATTGTGTTCTCAGACTTGCTTTGCGATCATAAAGCAATGAAAATGCAAACTCAGCCATTTCTGTTCTATAACCCCACTAATACCACCTTGTTCAAGCCTTGATGATGCCTTTCCTTCTAAAGAAGCACTACATTTTTAACAGGTTTTTCATCCAGGCCCTGTTGGTCTTTGAGGCACCAAAACTAAGCCTTCATTTCATTCACTCAATTATTGACTCAATTAACATTTAAGAAAGGCTACAAGGGGCTGGACCCTATGCCATGAGCTTGAAATACAGACATAATCTGAGCCTTATTATGTGAAAAATTAGCGATTGCCCTTGCTATGGAGAGTTAATATGAGTTAATGGGCAAGATACGTCTTCAACACAGTACCTGGTATCATGTAGCGGGCATGTACTAAGTGTTGGTACTGTCCCTTTATTACTGTTAATGGCTAAAGCCTACATTTCCTGGCTCCCTGCCCAGTTTCTCTAGATATAAAACACTTTCTTACACAAACATTTACTTTCCTGACTAAACAGCTAAATTTCTATGATACATGCTTATACGTAAGAATATGCATTACGTCCCTTTGGATTTCAATATTGAATGAAGAAACATTTAATGAATAAAACTTCCTCAATATCATATTGATGTGAAAATAAATCCCTTTAAAGCTATTTAAAAACCCTTAAGGCGGTAGGCTATCTGGATACCAAGAGGCTCCTGGCATTCATACCAGCACCCATCCAATAGAACAAGCTCTTCCACCTATTCTCTTTCCCTGGCACTTAAAAGGTTTTCAACCACTCATTTACATTTCCATTGAATCCTTAAGCGGTTTTCAAAAACAGCTCTTTTATAGAAAGTAAATTAATCAACAGACATGCAGTTCTCCCTGGAAGCCACATCACAAGGAAACCCCTGCTTTTAGGAGTCACCAGCGCAGGAAGTTCTGTTACTCTGCCTCTCTCTCTGTCTCTCTCTGTCCTTCTCTGTCTCTCTCTGTGTCTCTCTCTCTTTCTTTTTATCTCTCTGTTTCTCTCTGTCTCTGTCTCTCTGCCTCTCTCTCTCACACACACACACACACTCGTGTTTATGTTCTCTTGTCTCTCTATGTATCCAAGGAAATTGGCTGAGTGAGCCTAAGGGTGATGAATCACCTTGCAACTGCCTCAGGAAGCTAAGAATAGAATTCAGTCCAACAACTCTTGATTTCCTCACATTTGATTAACTCAAACCCACTTTTGTGGTCTCCCCATAGTTTTTCTAGAAATATGTACAGAAAAACCACATACTCATCATAATAATCTGTCCCATGGACCCCAGCACATGCCTCTTGTATCAGTTTGAAACAGGGAATTGCTGATAGTCAGCTGGTTTGAGGTTAAAAATGTATCAGTTTCTGAGATGTAACCTAAAAGGACACATGCCACAACTTTGTAACTGTTTGTTCCCTTTTTCCCAGCACTGGACTAAGTGCTCCTTCAGGATACATTTTTGTCTTACTCTCTTTTGTATGCAAGGCTCCAAGTACAGTGCTTGGCACTGAATAGCTGCCTACAAATGCTTGTAGGTCGGAAAGCACACTTTCGGAGAGTATTCATGTGGATCATGCTGGGCCAGGGACAGAACACTCTTTTGTGTAGATGAGGCAGGAACTATCAGAAAGGATAACTGAGTCGCTAACATGAGACAAAGCTCTGGCCAGTGGATCACTTTTGGAATCCAGGCTCTACTCATCACTGCTTCCAAGAGCCAAGCAATGTCCTTTAATCTCATCTTCACATCACACACAATTCTTCTCTGTCAGGTTAGGTTACTGTAGTATCTGATATGTACTGAGTGTAGAAAACCTTGTAGTTTACCTGCATTTCCTCATTCAACAATCAAATCCACGAGTAAGAAATTACAGTCAATCCCACTTTACAGATGTGAAATCAAGTCCAAGACTATGGAGACAGTAAAGGAAACAACTGAGGTTGAGTAATATCTGTCCAGCTTCAAAGTCAGATGCCTAATTACTCCCTTATAATGTTTCCCTAGGGCCTACCTGCCAAAAGAGCGAAGTGACAAATAAGTGACAATGCTCAAATACTACAAAAATTATGAAGAGTTCCCACTGAGGAGTTCCTGCTGTGGCTCAGCAGCTTAAGAACCTGAGTAGTATCCTTGAGGATGCAGGTTCCATCTCCGGCCTCGCACAGTGGGTTAAGGATCTAAAGGTGCTGCAAGTTGTGATGTAGGTTGCAAATGTGGCTTGGATCTGGCATTGCAGTGAATGTGGCGTAGGCTGGCAGCTGCGGCTCTAATTTGACCCCTGGCCTGGAAATGTCCATATGCTGCAGGTGTGGCCCTGAAAAGACAAAAACCAAAAAAAATGTTCCCACTGGTTGTAGTCCTAAGTTCATGTTCTGTATTAGGTACTTTATATATTTTACATTATTTAACCTTGAAAATATATCTTGAAGTCAGTACTATTTTCACCATTTAATGTATAAACCAAGGTTTAGAAAGAAATGGCTTTCTATGGTCACCAGCTAGTATAGAACAGTCTTAAAATCGCAACAACCTAGGTGCAATTATAACAGTTATGATTAAAGACAAATGAAAAAAAGCAGTTAAAATCCTATTACCTTTATCCAAACTATTTAGAATATGAAAGCCCACAGATGTGTATTCACAACATGGTCCCACTATCTTGAATAGACTTTTTTTTTTCATTAAGCCTCAAATGTTTTCACAAGTAGGATAAAAATGGTAATAGCTCTGGACTATTAATGATGAAATGACCTATCACACTTCACAAGCTTTGCATGTTATGCACATGCAAGATATACTCTTGATTCTAATGCTGCAGTAACCCATCAGCTAGCAGGCACATTAGCAAGGCTCCCTTAGTGGGAAGAGCATTTATTATAGATGAGTTCATGCAGATAATCAACAACGTTGGCCCTGGGCATGAGGGGAAGACTATGCATTTAAACAGTGATATTGACCAGATTTATCTGGTTACCAAATGAAACTCTCAGCTAGACCTATTGAAAAAGGTAGAATATTAGAAAAATTTGGAGTTTGAAGATCGAGCTCAACTGCATGGGAATCTGTGGTTTGAAGGGACCTACCTTCAGTGTCACTGCCCAGGATTTAAGGACTGCATGGCCGTTGATGCAGTCTACAAGGGGACGGTCCAAGTGGAAGATACCAGACATGTCCACCCCAAGCCTTTCTTTGGCTGTATGTAAGGGGGTTTTATCTCTTCCGAGATAAATCCACATCACTTTGCTGTCTTGGTGAATTATAGGTTTGTGCTCTGTGACATCACACTGCATTTTTGTTGTCCCCAAGGCATGTACTTTAATGTTCTCTCTTGGGTCATTTTCTCACCATTTATATTGGAGAAGCTTTGCACATCCAGATGTGTAGATAAAACAATTCTTCCCAGTCTGATAAGACTATATTGTGTAGACCATCTAAAACTCAGGGCAGATACCTCTTCTTGTTGAGTTCTCCTGGTGTTCTTTGTGGCCAGGTCCTAAGCCTTCCCTGGTCCTCCTAAATGTGTTTGGATGCCCCTAAGCTCTAAACGGGCTTTCACTAATGCCACACTCTTCAAGTCATGACCCTCATTATATTCAGTTTCAATAATCTGGACTATTTCTCTAATTCTTCCTCTGGACTATACATGCCAGAGGAGAGGCAGCATAACCTGCCTCCTTTACTCCTTTGTCTGCAGATCCCAGGAATATGTAACTGACACCAGACTTCGATGAATAAATTGTCAACTTTGTAAGTTATTTATTTCATGAATAAAATAAGCTCATGTATGTATAGGCCATCAGGGAGTACTTGGTACAGGTGAGTTTAGTAGGCCTAACAATTCTACTTTTAGATGAGGAATCAGGGACTCATCAAGGTCAAATACTTCCCCAAGGTCACAGTCACAGATTTGTTGAAAGAAGAGGGGAAATCAGAACCTAAGACTTTTGCCTTGGATCCAGGGCTCTGCCTTCTATTCCAGCACCAACACGCAAGCACATTTATTGCAGCCACGTTTTTATATATAGTCTCCCTTCTAATTTCAGCTCTTGTTTGCAGTATTGTACCTGGCAATTTGGGTTGTATTCACTGCTGATATATATTTCTAAATGTATGCAGTAAATTTAAATGAATAAGATGCCTTGCTGAGTGGAAAATCTGGATTATTATGTCCTGAAAGCAGATCTGCACAGCCATTATATGCACATAAAAATAACCTTGGGGTTGTTAATATGAATAATACGTTTTATCACCATTAAGGCAAGATTTAGATGTTTAGTCTTTTCTCTCATAACAGGCTGTTCATTTAAGTACAGAAAAACTCTTAGTAAAAAGGATTAATGAGATAAATAGGTTTCTTTCTATATACAGAATTGTTTCCTCTTTCTGAAATTATGTCTCTTCTGACAACACAGAGGCTCCCTTTGCCGTAAATTAAAGGCCACTCTTTGGTGCAAAAGAAGAAAAAAATGAACAGGTACATTTAACAAGAAATGATCTCAAATATTGTTACTATCAAAGACTTCTGTTGGAGCAAGTTTCCTTATGAACTTACCAGTGGGTAAAATTAAATCTCTATGAGATTTCTTTTCCTCTAAACAGTTTTTCATCTGGTAAACATATCTAAAAGTATATGTGACCTGGGTTCAGCCAAATAAATGAAGCAGTAAAAATAGAAGGAAGTAAAAAAGCCTTCCTCTTTCATTTAAATCTCAAATAGGATAGCAGGTTTGATCTGAATTGACACTTTCTTCACCAGTGCAAATCCTGTGTTCAATGTGAGGCAGAATCTTTGACTGTCGGTAATTTCCTTCAATTTAGTTTCTCCCTGGGTGTTGATGCTCCAATCCTTTAGTTTAAGACTCCTTGCTTCTAATTAAGAGACAGATGATCTTGCAGAAGAGGCAGACAGTCCCAGGCAGAATGAGATGTCTCTGTTCTCAGGCCACTCAAGCATACCTGCCTTAAGCACTGAGGGCAGCCAGTCTCCAAAGAGGTCTAGAGTGATCCTCGCCTCCAGGCCATGCCCTCCTCCCCTGGATAGGGATGATCTGGCTAACTAAGATACCATGGAAATGAGGGAGAAGCACTTTGGGAGATAGAACATAAGAACATGATGCCTTTTTTTCTTTTTCTTCACTTATTTATTTTTTTAAATTATAGTTGATTTATAATGTTGTACCAATATCTGCTATTATAGAAGAGTGACCCAGTTATACATATATATATTCTTTTTCTCGTATTATCTTCCATCATATTCTATCCCCAGAGACTGGATATAATTCCCTGTGCTATGCAGCAGGACTCATTGCTTATCCATTCTAAAGGTCCTAGTTTGCATCTACTACACCTAAACTCCCCATTCATTGCCACCCTTCCCCTCCACCTTGGCAACCATAAGTTTGTTCTCTATATATGAGTCCGTTTCTGTTTTGTAGGAAGGTTCATTTGTGCCATATTTTGGATTCTGTCAATAAGTCTATAAATATCAAATGCTGGAGAGGGTATGGAGAAAAGGGAACCCTCCTACACTGCTGGTGGGAATGTAAATTGGTATAACCACTATGGAAAATAGTATGGATGTTTCTCAGAAAACTAAATATAAGATATCCAGACAAAACTGTTAAGTCAAAAAGATACACAAGGAGATCTGGCTGAATAGCATTGAGAACTTTGTCTAGATACTCATGTTGCAACAGAACAAAGGGTGGGGGAAAAAATGTAATTGTAATGTATACATGTAAGGATAACCTGACCCCCTTGCTGTACAGTGGGAAAATAAAAAAATTAAAAAAAAAAGATACACAGATCCCTAAGTTCATTGCAGCATCATGCCTTTTTATCATTCTTGCCAGGAAAGCCGGACACCTTACCATGAAGACACTTAAACAACACCAGGGCTCACATGGTGAGGGAGGAGGGCTCCCGCCAACAGCCATGGGAAGGAGCCGTCTGGACTATGGGTGCTCCAACCCAGTCTTCAGATGACCGGAGACCAGTGCAACATCAGGACCTGCAATCACTTGATATTGCCTGGAATAAAAATACTCAGTTTGTCTTCTCTCGGATTCCTGACGTCCAGAAAGTATGGAGGAATTCATGTTTACCACTGGAGTTGCTAAAGTTGGGATAATTATTTATGTGGCACTAAATAATGATGGGTGCATAGATATAACCTTTTACCCTGGCACCTTTGCCTACTGAACACATGTTAAATGAAGCCTGCTCCCTTTTTTTTTTTTTTTAGGGCTGCACCTGCAGCATGTGGAACTTCCCAGGCTAGGGCTTGAATCGGAGCTCTAGCCACTAGCCTATGCCAGAGCCACAGCAATGCGGGATCCGAGCTGCATCTGTGACCTACATCACAACTAATGGAAACACCAGATCCTCAACCCACTGAGCGAGGCCAGGGATCGAACCCGATTCTTCATGGGTCCTAGTTGGATTTGTTAACTGCTGAGCCACGAAGGGAACTCCCAGGCTGCTCCCTTTTAAAAAGATATATAGTATAGTCACTATTATTTCCCACTGTTGGCAAATCAGGAAACAGGTGAGAGAGGTTCATTGAGTGACGCAGTGCCACATGGCTTTTATATGGTGGAGCAAGAATTTAAACTCAGGTCTAGAGAAACGTAAAATTAATTTGTCTCTACCACATCATGTTCACAGAGTTAGTGTTCAAAGTTCAATTGAAACAGCTAATATATGGACAAATAAGACAACCAGCTCCCGTGCTCTTCCCAGGATCCTGTAGGAAGGAGACATCCCAGCTCCTGGATCCAGGTGCCTGAGGTTCAACACAGGTGGGGACCACATCCATAGACCGGTCAATGTGAGAGAAGGGAGGAGCTGTACAAAGGTGCGGCTTCTTTGCCTCACATGAAGAATGTGCTGTGCATCCAAACCTATTCTGGAACATGCTTCAGGCTGAGCTAAGACCTTTGCTGCAGTGCCATTGCTCGTCAGCTTCCTGATCCCCTGATTGTCACCTCTTCCATGCTGATCTGAGAGAGCCCTTTTCAGAAAGCTCCCTGAAATTAAATTCCAATTTCAGAGTCTAATTCCCCCAATAAACTTCACAATCTATCCTACTTCTCAACCCACTGCCTTATTTTTGAAATGATTGATCTAGCATAAATATTTCTAAGGTAATGATTCTCATGGTATAGTCCCTGAACCAGCAGCAATGATGTCATCTGGGAAACTGGGAGAGATACTCTGATATGCCCCAATCCTACTGAACCAGAACCTGGAGTGGTGGAGACCCAGAATGTGTGTTTCATGGACCATCCAGGCGATTCTGATGCACCATGAAGGGTGACACCATGGGTGTAATGTTTATTCCAGCTCTTAAACATTTTGACGCTGGGTTACTGTCATTTAACTGTCCTTCTGCTGGTTGGCCCAGAATCTTAATTGGATTAAAATCACATGTAATTTGAGTTTCAAACATAAAATCAGATTACAATTCAGCTGTTGTGAGGTATAGGCATTGGACACTAAATTCTAAATTTTCTCAGTGTTGTAGTAAAGTCAATTTTATTCTAGTCATTCTGGTGGGTACAAACTATGGAGTCAGGAATAACTACTTTATGATAGCATCTTCACAATTATCATGATGTATAACCTTTTGGAAGTCATTTCCCATGTTTATATGTTCATGCAGTGACAACTTTACAGAACTGCAGCTAAAATTGATGATATGATCTGAGAACTAAAAAAAGCTTGTGGTCTTGTGTCTTTCTTATGGGGTCTGGCAATTGGTACTCCCAATAAATAAAGAAAATACTATTTACATATGTGACCATAAGCACTAATGTTTACATGTATTGAGTGAGTCTCATGGATGACTAACAATGTTATGTGACATCTTAGTCTCAGATGATTTTTTTTATAAGGAAGTGTGTTTTATGTGGGGGTGGGGGAAACTGGTCACAACACTCATACCAGTCAGATCTACTGATTCAAAATAAATAAATTGTTTGCAAAGTCATGGTTGAGTCACTATTCTCTAGTGCCTTTCTCATTCTTCACAACTAAGAATTATTAAGAATTTATTGATGATAATAACTGAGAATACTAATAGTTAAAATTTTCACAGCATTTATAATATGTATGTGATGCTGTCCAGGTATGTGCCTGTCTTTGGGTGTGTATAAATAAATAAATAATACACTTATAATTAAAATATAAATTATTAGATGCCAATGTTAGCCTATATTCCCAAATGAAAAAAAATCCAGAACACAGAGAGATTAAGCAATGTACCCAAGATCACACAGCATTGTAAGAAGAAGAGCTGGGATTCAAACCTCAGCTGGCCTGTTTTAGAGACAATGAGTACCACCACTGTGAAACACTTCCTCTAAAGTAAAGGAACACCTTGTTGGCATTATCCCAGAAAAATCTACAGACATTGACATTTTGAGTTATCACCTTGTTGCAGGATAAACTGAATATTTGATCCTCATGTGACGGGTTGAATTAGGATATGACTGGATTTCAGGATTTGCCAAAAATCAGGAAGGTGGTTTCATGGCAGATGTGGCCAGCAGATCCAGGAGTGGAGATTTACATAAGGAATTACAAGAAGCACAGCAGAGCACCCACAATTCTGAAATCTTGGAACTCAGTCCAGTTGGTCTATATGTAGTCCACATACTGAGTGAGTGTGAAGGCAGATGTGATAAACAGCTTTCTTTTTTTTCCATCTTTTATGCTTGGCAGTAAAGTCTTTTCAAATTCCTTTTCATATTGGTTTTTCACAGTAAAAGAGAGGAACCACTGCCAACCAAAACAACAGCAATGATAACAGTAACCGCTGGTTTTCTCAGCTCCTTCGCTGTGAGTTCAGCACAATGACCTAAGTTTAGCCAATCAGATGACTTTTGCAAGAGAGTTATGAAGAATTAGGGAACATGAGGCAGTATCTACTCACGGGAAGATAGTTCTTTTGTCCAGAGCATCATAAGGGGCAAATGCAAGGATAGCTTTTCACATCCTGTCCTCAGCATGGCCAGCAGCAGACAGCGGGTATGATGACTGTGGGGTTTGTGCTACCCTGACCCTCCAGGATGGCACTCTTCATTCCTTGGTTTTCATTTTCCTCACTGACTAGCATCCAACACTCTTTCTCTACCCCTCCTGGAAATCCTGTCAACGTCCTTGTGGCTTTCATAAATTTTTTGGGGGTTAACTAGGCAGAGGCCTGTGTCACTTCAACTACTGCTTCATAATAAACCACCCCAAATTTAATAGCTTAAAACAACCTTTTTTTTTTTTTTTCTTTCTCAGAGTTCTGTGGATCTCTGGTTCAGGCTGGGCTTGGATGATGGATTCCTCTACTGGACTTTCCTGGGGTCACTCTTTGGCTGCTCCATCTGGGAGCTGGAATTCCAGTGGATGTTTCAGATGGCCTCACACATATCTGGCATTTGGGTGAGACTCCTGGAAAGATGGAGCCCAATCTCACAGGTCATATACCACTGCTTCCCAATAGCCAGGACATGGAAACAAATTAAATGTCTATCAACAGAGGAACAGATAAAGAAGATGTGGTACATGTATACAATAGACTATTACTCAGACATTAAAAAAAAAAGAATAGAATAATGCCATTTGCAGCAACATGAATGGTCTTAGAGATTAGTATGCTAAGTGAAATGAGATGGTGAAAGACAAACATCATATGAAATCACTTATATGTGGAAACTGAAACAGAGAATATAAGTGAACTTATTTGCAGAACAGAAACACACTCATAGACTTTGAAAACAAAGTTATGGTTACCAAAGGGGACAGGTGGTCATGGGTGGAGGGTGGATCAGGGTTTGGAATTGGCATATGCACACTGAGGTATATGGAATGACTGGCCAAGGACCTGCTGTATAGGACAGAAAACTCCACCCAGTATTCTGTAATAATTTACGTGGGGAAAAAATCTGAAAGAGAATGGATGCGTGTATAACTGAATCACTTTGTGGTACAGCAGAAATGATCACAGCCTTGTAAATCAACTATACTTCAATACACCTTTAAAACGTAATTTTAAAAAAAGCAGTTGATATGATACAAAGTCAAGTCTCGAGTATCTTATGGTCTGAGAAGGGGGAGTAATTATAAAGCCATGAAACAAGATAGAAGTAAATGCTGAGGATGACAAGTGCACAAGAAAGAGAGGAGCGGATACAAGGAAATTTGACATTGAATGGTGTGTGTATGTGTGGAGAGACTTCGGAGGGGGTTGTTAGAAACACCCTGGCTTTGCTGGAGTGAAAACGATCATGTGGGAGGCTGCGGGAGATGTAGCTGGAGGAAAAAGCAAAAAACAGGCATGTAGGGGCTCTTCTGAGTCAGGCAAAGGGTGGACAGTGGGAAATTGTAATCAGTGGTGAAATCTGGTGACATTTCTGTTTCAGGAAGATCACTCTGGCAACCATGACGAAGATGAATCTGAAAGCAGCCAGACCTTCCCTACCTTGGGGATGGCCCAAGGGTGTCTTAGATCCTCTGACCACGTGTCTCTGGATTTCCTTAAATTTTGACCCTGAAACACCACCCTCTGAAATATCATTAAGTGGCTCTCCTGCACATTTAAATAACTCACAGTTGGAAATGCCTGGATATTTCAAGGGTGGGCTATTTGATTTGCCTTTTTCTAGTCTGCAATAAAATAAAAAATAAATGGCTGCTAACCTGTGCCTCCAGCACTCCCTCTACACAAACCAATCTCAATTTAGGCCATTAGCTCAAGCTGACTTCTATTCAAAGGCTAATTCACAACTGAAGCATGAATCTAAAACTCTTGACAACACAGGAAAAACTCCTAAGTCTAAATTTGTCATCCATAGTCTCACGTAGCCTATCATTCTTATCGCCCTGTTTCTTTAGTACATGTTATGTATCATTACTGGTGATTATGCATTTATCAGAAAATTTATTTATGATCTGTTCTCACCATTAAATTGGCAACCCCATGAGAATCAGCCATGCCTCTCTCCTTTGTGGACCTCACCTCACTCAGGACAGCGACTGTCACATAAAAATCAACAAACCACTAGGTATTAAATACATAAGATATGGGGATGCAATGCACAGCACAGGGAATAAACCAATGTTTATAAAATCTATAAATACAATATAATGTATAAATATATTTAACCAGTATGTAGTACTTTTGAAATTAATACAACATGGTTAATCAGTAATAATTCAATAAAAGATAAACCAATACATAATAAAATCAATGAATATGTAAACATGAAGGGAAGAATAAAATATTTTGTAGAAATCTTGTCTCCCAAAGAAAGCGACATGACTGCCACATAAATCTTTGTTATAAAAGCTAAGCCTGGAGAGGTACCATAACGTAGTGGTAAGAGCAAAGTCTTCGATGTCCAACAGACTAGTGTTCAAAACTAGGGATTTGCACGGATGGTTGTGTAACTTCAGACAAGTGTATAAGTTTCCTACGGCTGCCATAACAAATTACCAGAGACTGGATGGCTCAAAGCAACAGAAATTTATTCTCTCACAGTTCTAGAGATTAGAAGTCTGAAATCAAGTTACCAGAAGGGACCCGCACACCATTCCAAAGTTCTAGAAGATTATATTTCCTTTAATATTCCAGATTTTGATTGTTCTGGCACTCTGACTTGTGGCAACATAACTCCAAACAGTGCCTCTGCCACCTCAATCTTTACATGAATGTCATGTGTGTCTATGCTTATTAGTCTTGGTATTCCAGAGAAACAGAACCAGTAGAAGTGATTATCTATCTATCTAACTAACTATCTATCTATCTATCTATCTATCTATCTATCTACCCATCATCTATCTATCCATTTATCTATCTACCCATCATCTATCTATCTATCTATCTATCTATCTACCCATCATCTCTATCTATCTACCTACCTACCTATCTACAGGTAGATAGCTAGACCAAATTGAAATCGACTAAGATGGCAAGTCTCAAAATCTACAGTTGGTAAGCTGGAGACCCAGAAGTCCCAGCAGAGCCAGTGATATAGTTTCAGTCCAAATGTGAAGGTCTGAGACCCAGGAGAGTAGATCTCATAAGTCCCTGTCTGAGTTAGAGTCCAAGGACAGGAAAAGACCCATATCCTAGCCCAAAGACAGTAGAGAGAGTGAATTCCCTTGTATTCTACGTAAGCTTTCAATGGATTGGATGGAGGTCATCCAGTTAGGGGAGAGTAAGCTGGTTTATTCCTCCTATCAATTCAAATGCTAATCTCATCAGAAACACCCTCAAGACACATTCAGAATAACCTTGAACCACTGTTGAGCACCCTATGGCCCAGTCAAGCTGACACATAAATTAACTCTTATACTCTGTCCTCTGTCTTTCTCACTTTTATAAGGACACTCTTATTTGACTTATGGCCCACTGTAATTAAGGGTGGTCTCATCTTGAGCCTTACTTTAATTATATCTGCAAAGACCCTATTTCCATATAAGGTCAAGTTCACAGGTAAGAAAGGTTGTGCTTCAAGATCCCTTCAAGGAGATGGAACACAAAGCCTCTGACTAAGCCAAGAAATACCAGACCCTTATCATCACCCAACCCACCTCATTGTAATGCCCCTTCCCCCACCTTGAGCAACCTGGCCTTACCAGGAAAGGTATGTGGCCCATTCCTCGTCCCTCCTCCACAGGGGCCTTATACGGCCCCCAACAAACCAGCAACTGTATCCTAAGACCCCGTCTTTCCCCAACCAATCAGCAGGTCAGGAGGTGTACTGAGGGACCTCTCCTCTCCCTGGTTTATAGAAACAGGCCTGACCATGCACTCATTATCGGCTCTCCCCAATTACCAGGAAGTAATCCCACTCCATGGGCAGCATTTCTATACTCAATAAACTCTTCTTTCTTTTCACCCCAATATAAGTCTGGAAATTCTTCTTCTTCCAGCCCATGTGCACAGACCACGATGGTTAGGACTTAACTCTATTGAGAAGACAATTGAATTCATGACTGTAATAGTGTTATAGGGCCACCATAGCAAAACACCATAGGCCAAGTGCCTTACACAACAGAAACTTATCTTCTCACAATTCTGGGTATGAGAAGGTTGTCCCACTTTCTGGAAATTTAAAGGAAAGAGCCCCACCTTTTGGGTCCTTCTTCTTCTTCTTCTTTTAAGTATAACGTCTTTGCAGCCAGATTACTCTACTGGCTTGTAATGTTTAATCAGAAGTCTTACAGCCTTCCTAGATTTTGTACCATCTCTGTCCCCTGAAATCCAGGCTGGCAGTGTTTCTGTTGGTATAACACCATCTCTAGTCTTGATTAGATCTATAAGTCACACCCGTAATCTCTTCTCAATTTTTTTTTTCCAGTCATACACTTTTTTTTTTCTTTTTATAGCTGCACATATGGCATATGGAAGTTCTCAGGCTGGAGGTTGAATTGGAGCTGCAGCCGAAGCCTATGCCCCAGCTACAACACCAGATCCGAGTTGCGTCTGATTAAGGAATGCCAGATCTTTAACCCACTGAGTGAGGCCAGGGATCAAACCAGAATCCTCATGGACATTTAGTTGGGTTCTTAACCCACTGAGCCACAACGGGAAATCCTCCAGCCATATGCGTGTTCTTCTCTCCAGAATACATTTTTTTTTTCATTTCTTACAATAAGAATAGATGGAATGTTTCCAAATCTTCATTTTCTGGTTTGTTTTTGCTTAACAATCCTTTCAGTTATCTTTCTCTTCTCATATATTCTTGGATGTAATCAGGAGAAATCAAGCTACGCTTTCAATATTTTGTTTAGAAATAAACATGTAAGTGTATCATAGAATACAATTTGGCCAAGTTCTTTGCCACTTTATAACAAAGATAAACTTTCTTTCAGTTTCCAATAATATGTTCCCCATATGTGTTTGAGAATGCACCAGAATCAGTTTTAAGGTCCATTTTCCTACGAAAAATCTCTTCTGGGGTTTTTCTAACATGGACCTCAAAACTCTTTGAGTGTTCATTAGCCATGGTCAAAGCCACTTTCGCATTTCTAGGTATTTGTTACAATAGCACCCCACTTCTAAAAAGTAAAATCAGTATTCATTTGCTAGGGTTGCCACAACAACATACCACAAACTGGGTGAATTAACCAACAGGAATATATTTTTTTCACCGTTCTAGAGTCTTGACACTCAAGGTCATGGTGCTCCAGAGGTGGTTTCCTCTGAGCCTTCTCTCCTTGGTGTGCAGATGGCCACCTTCCTGCTTCCTCTTCACGTATCTGTTCCTCTGTTCTCATACAATACTGGCATCTCTCTGTGTGTATTCAGATTGTATCTTCTTCTAAGGACTCCAGTCAGATTACATTAAGGTATATCTGTAGGACCTTTTTTCAACATAATTAACTCTTTAAAGATCCTATTTCCCTGTATAGTCACAATCTGATTTTTGGAGGTTAAGGCTGCAAATAGGAATTTTGAGAGGACATGATTAATCCCATAACATTTACACAATATATGTATAAGCTTAGAGGTAAGTAGAAAAAACATCCTGTATGTAATATAGAAAAGCTCCTGGTGAGGTCCTACTATATAGCACAGAAGATATCCAATCCCTTGGGATAGATCATGATGGAAGATAATATAAGAAAAGGAAGGAGTTTCCATTGTGGTGCAGCAGAAACAAATCCCACTAGGAACCATAAGGTTGTGTGTTGGATCCTTGGCCTCACTCAGTGGGTTAAGGATCTGCTGTTGCTGTGAACTGTGGTATAGGTCGCAGATGTGCCTAGGAACTTCCACATGCTGCAAGTGCAGCCCTAAAAAAAGTTTTTCTCTCTCTCTCTATATATATATATGCATATATATATATATATATGCATATATATATATATATAAACTGGATCACTTTGCTGTACAGCAGAAATTGGCACAACAGTGTAAATCAACTATACTTTAATAAAAATTTTTTAAAATGCAAAAAAAAAGTTACATTAGTACTAAAAAAAAAGAAGGGGAAGAAGCACTCCCCCAACACAAACTAGGAACAGAAAGCAGATCAGTGGGGTTGTGAGTGGGAGGTGGGATTTACTGGAAAAGAGACATAAGAGGGAATTTTGGAGGGCAATGAACCTTTTTTGTATGCATTTAAAAAACCTCATAGAGCTATAAAAGTTTCTTTTACTGACGTAAATACATATAAAGAGTAAAAGGTTAGATTATAGGAATAGAGATTAAATGATGATGCTAATTACAGAAGAATCATAGTAGTCAAGGCAAAGAAGAAAAGTTTGAGCCGGAGGTAGTGGAGGTAGAGAGCAAGGAATAGATTCCAGGTGTCTTTTCAACATGTACCTGATGGGCTTTGAAACGATTACATGTCACGACTGAGGGAGAAAAATCACGAAGCATTAACTCCTGGTTTGGGGCTGGATCAATGAGCAAATCTTGAGGACATTTACAGAAACTAAAGGAAGGTAAGTTTTGGAAGTTGTTTTTGGAAAGAATAATTTGGTGCCTCACGACATCAACATGTGGATTCCATGACCCCACATCAACCCATTAAACAGAAATGTTCCCCGCCTCTCAATGTCCCATGTACGTACAAATCATTAATCAGTCCTTTATCTGAGTTTCCCTTTGCATTTTCCTCACAAAACTCCAGAGAGTGTGTTCAGTGTACCGTGTCCGTGACTTTCTGTTCATCCTTGAACCCATTCTGACAACTATCCAAAACTGTAAGCATAAGGATGGTTTTCAACCGTTCCATAACTTCCTCCTTAGATATTCTGTATAAGCTTTATCCAATCCATGAACTGGCAGGCATTTCTGAGAATAGTGTATTTGCTTAGCACCAGGTTACTCTGCTAACTGCTGAGGCAAGACACTTATTCCAAAGGGTCTCCTAGCACTTGAAAAAGCAAAGCAACAGACGCATTCACACACACACACCACCACCACCACCACCACCACCACCACCACCCCTACTATGAAGGATTAAAGGACAGACTAGGTAAAGGGTGGTTATGAGATTGCAGCTAAAAACGGTGCTCTGAGCCCATGACAAAAGCATAAGCTTTGTGCGAAAATTCGTGTTTATGTGGAAGAGAAAACAATTGAACTGATGTGTGTGCAATACTTTGTGGACTGTGACGTGTCATATAATTGTCAGTTCTACCGTTATTAATGTGTGCACTTTTTATCCCCTCAATCCATGCACTCTGGCTGTTAAACCTGGGTTCTAAAACCAACATTTGTAACTGAAGAGTGTTTGCTGAGACTAAAATACAAGAACATCATGACGTAAATCTGACACATTTTTAGTGGTATGGTTTGGGTAACTGCTATTGTCCACATGGAAATTCAGAAGCAGGACAAGGGAATGGAGAAGAGTGTTGGTGAGGGACTGAGCAGATTTGTATTGTGGATTTATCCCTGCCATTAATCAACTCTGTGACCTTGGGCAAGGCTCTTCTCTCTCTCCTGTCTTCAGAGACATCATCCATAAAGTGAAGGGGGAGCATAACGGGGTCTCCCAGTTTCCCTTCCCCATGACACTGCATGGACATATACATCCCAAAAGCACATCAAAGAGAACTTGATAGGTATATGTTATAAGGACAAGGCAGAGTCAGTTCTCATGGAATTGAGTCATATGTATTGTGACGGGTGCCCAGCACAGCCAGCCTGGGGTGCCGGGAGGCTGCATAATGCTAGTGTGACCCTGAGCTAATATCTGCCCTGGGGGTGTCAAGTTACCGAGGAAGAATATAGTAGATAGATTGGCTGGACTCGAGCTATTCCTTTCGATGGTTATGAGTCCCAAGGCCTCACACTGAGCAGAAGTTTCTACAGAGAAGAAAATTCTATCAATAGTAATAATAATAGCTATAATAATAGGACCGTAGCTATTATAATAAAACCTGGGATTACTGTGTGTTTACCCTGTTCAGTAGTCAAACACTATTAAAAGTGGTGTGTATGTGTGTATAAACTCATATAGCCTTCACAACTCTGTAAAGTAGGTGCTATCATTAAATAAGGTTTAATGTAAGGAAACAAAGATGTGGAAAAGTTAATGGCCCACAGGCACGTGCTAGTAAATGGTAAAGCCAGAATTTAAATGTAAGCCCTCTGTCTCCACAGTTGGGGACTGAATTCCCCATGCCAAAACACACACAGACACACACACGCAGACACACACACACATCCTGATACACATATCTTTCCATAGAGACATGTATTACCAAACCATTGCCATTGGAAAAATATGTACTATTTACACACATTCAACCCATTTTTTTTCTTTTACATTTTATGTGTCTACCATTTTACAGCAACGCATACTTCTCCTGGTTCTCCCCTTGACAACAGTCGACTCCTTTGGAGAGCCTTCTGAAAAGCCAGCACACCTGTACAGGGTTATTTCCTCCTTTGGTACAACGAGCCTTCATCCCTCTATTCCCACATCCCTCTGATTTACCTCTTTCCATTCCAACTCTTACCAGGTTTATTTCCTTGGCTGTTAGTGCAGACTATACAATAATATGTCAGGCTCCATGATAGTATTTTACACACTCTTGTATTCCCAGGGTCTTTCCTGTTCCTGAAATAGAGTAAATGCTTGGTAAGTGTTTGCTGATTGAATGAATGAGCAAAATAACGTTGTCTCAGCTGATTCTTCCAATAGCCCCATACACTCATTAGGGCACCCAGCATGGTCTCCATTTCCCAGAAAGCATAAATGCATTTCAGAGAAGTAAAGTATCTTCTCGAAGTACCTCTCCAACCCCCATCATTAAAAATAGACTAGGCTAGAAGCCCAAGTCTCCTATCTCTCAGTCCAGGGCCCTGCCTAACTGTGATTTAACTTGTCCTAGCCCACTGAGAAATACGTGAAGACTTGAGAATCTGCAGCTGCCTAAGTGCAGTTATAGTGCACCCATGGATAAGACTCAGATCATGACTGGAGTACCAGTCAGATGGCTGGGTGCCATTCAGCCATCCCTCGTTCACTCATTCTTTTATTCATTCCACAAGGATATTTTTGAGCGGCAACTGAATTTCAGCTACTTTTCATTATTTCTTTTTTCTTCGTTCTTTTTTCTTTTTTTTCTTTATCAGAAGTCATAGGGAAAATAGATGAAGCCTTTGATCTCATGAAGATTATGCTTTTGTAGGGAAGACAGAAATTAACTATATATGTATACAAGGTACTGTTGTTATTTTCTTTTCTTTTTATTTATTTAATGTTTAATTTTATGGCTGCACCCATAGTCTATGGAAGTTTCCAAGGCCAGGGGTTGAATCTGAGCTACAGGTGCAACGTACACCTCAGTTGTGGCAATGCCAGATCCGTTAACCCACTGCACTGGGCCAAGGGATAAAATGCTCATCTCCACTACAACCTGAGCTGTTACAGTCAGATTCCTAACGCACTGTGGGGACTCTCGTTATTTTCTTATATCTACTCTTCTAAGCTTTCCTGGAGATGCAAAGCCTTGAGTTCTCAACTCTGCTTCCCACACATCCTTGCAGGAGGTGGGGCTCCTGCAGGAGTTCACCAGTGAGAGGCATTTTCACAGATCTGAAAAGAAGAAAAGTAAGAGACAAGAATCACTGTGAAAGCCAAGGCACAGCGTTGCCACAGAGAGCCAAGGTGGTGTTTGCAGCAGCCACCAGGCTAACTCCTGCACGTCCACAGTCTTGCGGTTTTGCTGCCAGCTGAGGCCATGGTTATAGCTTCCTTGCCATTTCAGTTCTTCCAGATGTCTTGGATGTCATGTAAGGCTCTGCCTGCTTTTTGCTCTCCCAGATCATCCAATGGATGTATATGCAAATATGTCCTCTATTCAAATTTTCCTTCTCAAAATGCCTAGTGTGTTTTCTGCTTTTCTGCTCAAGCCCTGAATTATAAAGTCAGGTAGCAATACATTCAGTGGAACAAGAAACATAGGAAGTGGACAGAGAGAGAGAGTGGCATGTTCTTTCAGAGATCTGAGAAGACCTCTCTGAGGAGGTGACATCTGCAGTGAGAACTGAAGGCAGAAGACATGTTGATATCTGAGGGAAATGCATTCCAACCCTAGGGAATGGCAAGGACAGGTAGCAAATGCCAAGTACATAATTGCTGTCTTCACAGAAAAACCACAAGATCATATGGCTTCAGGAATGTGAGAAAAGAAATAATGGGAAGCAGATGGTGTCAACAAGAGAGGCAGGGCTCAGCTCAGTGAGAAACCTGAGGGCCAGACAGATAGGCTTTATCATCGAAATGCTTTGGGAAGGATAGTGCCATGATGGAACAGAGTTGGGGTACCCCACCCCCTGTCAGCAGAGCCCATGCCAGCTTATCAACCGAGCTCCAGTATCAATGACTAATACTTGTACAGAATTATAAAGCTTACAGAGTGATTTCCTATTCTTGCCCCACTATATCCTCACATTCACCCTGAAATATTATTATTCTGGTTTTGCAGAAAGGGAATCTGAAATTCAGGGAATTTGAATGGGGTAACTGAGATAAAACATGTGGGAAGTGACAAAGCTGAGAATTAAATTCAGGTCTGCTGATTCAAAGTCAAGGGCTCTCTCTGCTAGGCCACACATGGCTTTGTGACATAAGCAATATGGTGAGCTCTCTTTGCTGTGTCCAATTTATTCCACGTCCAATAATTAATTGATATTTACAGATCAGTTACACTTTATACAGCACTTCAAAGAGATGGACCTATGTTTCGGCATAGGCGGAATGAATTCCAATTCCCAATGTTAAGGTCCTGTGCTTCAGCCCTTCTTCTCAAACGCTGTGCATTCAAAACAAGGGGACTCCATTCGAAATGCAGATTCTGAATGGAGAATCAATAGGACTGGAGTAGGTCTGGAGTTTCCCTCTGTACCTAGCTCTCAGGTGGGGCTGATGCTACTTTGAGTAGATAGACTCACCACCTATACATTTTATTTTTTAAATTATTTACTTATTTATTTATTTTAGGGCTATACCCGCAGCATATGGAGGTTCCCAGGCTAGGGGTTGAATCAGTTGCAGCTGCCGGCCTACACCACAGCCACAGCAAGGCGGGTTCTGAGCTGCTTCTCTGACCCAAGCACAGCTCACGGCAATGCCAGATCCTTAACCCACTGAGCAAGGTGAGGGATCAAACCTGCATCCTCATGGATACTAGTCAGAGTTGTTTCCCCTGAGCCACAACGGGAACTCCAGAGGCTATGTTTTATGCTGAGGTCTATGAGCACAAGCATAGAATGACCTCTAAAGCCAACAGAATGTACTAAGAAGCTTGGGAAGAAATGTGATTGATAGATTCGTAACTTGGTTATGAACTGATTTTAAAGCCTTTTGTTTTTGCTTTCAAAATATCAATCGTTGGACTCTGGTCAACATTTTTATAAGAAATGGCTCTGAGTTAAAGTCCTAAATGTGTTTACTTGGACTTAAACATTTTACTATACTAAGAATTAAGATTTCGCTAGTTGGAATATTGTCCGTGAAAGAGTTAAAATATTTTTATTTATTTAATAATTCAAGGGAATTGTTTTGAATAAGGAATCAATTACTTTTGAAAATTTTAAATCTATTTGTATGCACATGACTATAACTGAAGAACGATCTTATATTAGGAGTCATGTACTTCTACTTTAATGGCGTTCTAATATAAAATATTGCCATTTTGCTGAATTACTGAGTATATTTAATTGCAGGTTGTATACTGTAAACTATTGCTCTAATAATTATTCATGCACACTATTAAAAAGGAATGATTCGTTCTTTATTTTACCACTTTAAGCAATACTTATATATTATTTACAATTTGAGAAGCAAGAATAAAAGAATCTTTAGTACAAAATAGTATTTTTAATGTAGAGAAAGACTTTGTGGGAGTCCAAGTGAACATTATATAATCAAAAATTAACTAACTTTAAATTCCAGCAGGGGAAAAATGATACCCTTTTTCTTCAGTTAAATATTTAAATTGCAGGGGTATTCACGGGGAGTTATGAACCTTTCCAATGTAACTGAAATATTTAATATGAAATATAAAATATTTTAAGTGATCTGCAGATTTCTCAAAAAAGAATTGAAGAAGTGTTCTTTTTCTCTTTTTTTTTCTTTTTTTTGGAGGGTAGGTCTCAGAAAATAATTTCCTTCTTAATTTAGTCATTTTTTCTTTGTGTTAAGAACAAACAGGAAGAGGTGTGATCCAAGATGGTGATGCAGAAAGACTCTGAGGTTCACCTCCTTTCATGGACACACTGAGTCTCCACTTGAATACAGAGCAGTTACTCTGGCAGAACACCTGAGGGCTGATGGAACAGTAGTGTACATGGAAGGACCACATAGAAGCAGGTAGGAAAGTCAGAGGCACAGCACCCATGGGAACCCCACCCCCAGTGCAGTAGGAATGATGTTGCTGAGGGGTCCAAATGCAAACTCGCCCACAAGGGACACTGTGAAAAAATAGCAATTAAAAGGAAAAGTAGAGTATATGGAAAGGGAATCCCTTTACTAACCCTAGAACTTCTTCCAAAAGGACGGGAACTTCTTGAGCCTTCTGCAGGGTGGGAGGCATCAGTGAGCACCACTGTTCAAGTCTCCAGGGACTCTGCCTGGCACTCATCCACTCCAGCTTCAGCCACCCCACAAAGTCAACTTGGTGCAGCACTGCCCAGCCTGCCTGCCAAAGCCACCAGGTACAAGCAATCTACAGAAGGCCTGCTCCCACAAAGACCACGCCTTCATGACCAGGGGAGGTAGTTGTTTTGCCTAATGCATAGAAACAAAAAATCAAAGTCACACAAAATAAGAAGATGGAGGTGAATATGATCCAAACAAAAAAATCTCCAGGAAAAACAAACAAACAAAACCCCAAACAAACAAACAAAAAACCCAAGTGAGCAAAAACTAATGAAAAGGACATAAGTGATTCACCTCATAAATACTTCCAAAAAAAAAAATTTCTAAGTATTCTCACTGAATTCCAGAGAAAATTGGAGGAACTCAGCAAAAACTTCAACAAAGTCTTAGAGAATCAATCATAACTGAGAACTACAACTGAAATAAAAAAATACATTAGAGGAAATCAACGGATTAGATGGTACAGAAAAATGAATAAGGGATCTGGAAGATAGAATAATGAAAATCACCTTATCAGAAGAGTAAAAAGAAGAAAAAAAAATTAATGAAGAGACTTTAAAAGACCTCTGAGATGGAGTTCCCATCATGGTACAATGGAAATAAATCCGACTAGGAACCATGAAGTTGTGGGTTCGATCCCTGGCCTTGCTCACTGGGTTGAGGATCTGGCGTTGCCGTGAGCTGTGGTGTAGGTCACAGACGTGGCTTGGATCCTGTATTGCTGTGGCTGTGGCATAGGCTGGCAGCAGTAACTCTGATTAGACCCCTAGCCTGGGAACATCCATATGCCATGGTGTGGCCCTGAAAGACAAAGACAAAAAAAAAAAAAAAACAGACAATAATCACACCAACATATATTCAAAATTTTCAAAAGTTATTGATTCCTTATTCAAAAAAATGTAAAATATGACAGAAACAAAAAAAAAAATTGAGGAGGTAGTATAATAAAATGTAGACTTTGAGAACCAATCAGTGCCTGGAAGTGGAGGAAGGGGAGTTGGATGGAAAAAAGATGCTTGCAACCTGTATTCATGAAGTAGAAATAGGGATTGGCTACTGAGTAAAGTTTACTTAGATTCTGCTTATGTTGAAAAGGTTCGGGATGACTTCATTTTCTCTTCAGAGCACTGCTTTTTTTCTTAAGTATGCAAGTAGTTGTTGCTGTTGTTTTTTAATAATCTTTCTGCTGAAAGCATAGGTCTTGCTTGGAAAAATCTAACATCCTATGTCAAGCAACGTAGTAATTTAGATACTTATTTTAATTAACAATTGTGCCTAAACAAAAACCCATTGCATAAAAGAGCTTTTAATGAAACACGAGACTTAGCTGGAACAATGCAGGGTGGTAATACAGAGTAAGGATGATGGAGATGATGATTTCCTAAAGAAATAAACAAAATTACGTCTCACGTTTTTTTGTAAAGCACCCATGAAATATCTGGCAATCTAAATGGAAAGAAACTGTTCTTGCTGCTTTATATAATACTCCATTTCATGTTAGAGAATGAAGTTTAATTAGAACATCACTAGTGTCAAATTAGTAATAAATGTTTAAGACAAACTGAGATAAGGAAGCTGTGGGAACACTGCCACTAATGTAAAATCCGCTGTAAATTGCAAAGAATTTACATTTTCCATTACTGCGCGGTCATAAGCATAAAAATGATAAAAGCTTACATACAGTTTGGATGTTCTTTAACACGGTTGAAATTATTACAAAGAAGTGGTGTGTGTGACACCTAAAATTTCTGGAGTTTAAATACGCGTAGATACACATTCCTGTGCCTTTACTTGTTGTCTCTGTAAGGGTGGAAAGCCTGTTTTCCTGAAACCTGGGTCATCTGACTTGAGAAGTGGCAGTAATGACCCCTGTCCTGGCAGCGCATGGGTCTCTATGGGGTCTGTGCGAAGGCAATGCGACTCCACGGGGAGACCGCGGACTGGGATATCTAGGAACTTCAGCTTCGCTGTTCTAACTGAAGGCCCGGGACAAGAAAGGGTGTGTCTCTGAGTAGCAGTTTCCTCACTTGGAAAAGGAAGATAAAATGCCTCTCTGCAAACGGTTGTTTTGAAAGTTACATGAAGCGGTGCGATTTACCTATTTTCACTTTCATTCCCGTTGGTATCTTTCAGATACTTATCTTGATAATATAAAAACAGCCATGAAGATGCCTAATATTTTCTCTCTCTCTCTCCTTTTTTTTTTTCCCTTAGGATGTGGGAGATTCTTGGTTAATCAGGAATGTCTATGTAAGTCTACGGAGGTTGATTAAAGATGGTGGCATATTATTTGCCTCTCCTTTAACCAAAAGGTAAGGTCTGTTTCCCTCCCCTTGAACCTGGGCTGGCCTGTGGCTGTTCTGACCCACAGAGCGCAGGTAAAATGATGCTTTGCGCATTCCTTGTCCCAAATCTAGCCTTTGGGAGGACTGGCAGATCCTTCTTGCCTCTGAGAGCCCTGACTTGCCCAGCTGCCCTGCTAGAGAGACCCTGAATGGAGAGATGGGCTTGGCTAAGCCCAACATCCAGTTGTCCCTTCTAAGGCTCAGGTATGAGAGGGAAGCTACCACTTAAAAATCAGAGACTGAAAAAGGTAATGCCACATGAAGCAGAAGAATTTCCCAGCTGAACTCTGCTTGAGTACTTGACCCAAAAAGCATGAGATGTAGAAAGGGGTTATTATTTTAGGTCAGGAAGTTTTGGGTCAACTGCTGTACAGCAATAGATACCTGAAACATCTATTTCCTCGGGCACCTGCTTTCCACAGGGGTTCGCTTCGCCTCCCTTCTTTGCCAGGATAACCTGTTGATCACTGTTTCACATTAGCATCTTTCAGTGTCCTATCGAAGGAGTTTGTGATCTGGACCCCTTGGTAGAATTAGGCGCCTTTGCTTGAGGAAGTCAAAGAACTAAGTAGTTGAACCGTTGTCTGTCACACTAAAGAATGGAGATTTTAATTTGTTAGAAGTTATGACCATCCTCTTGCTTTTCTGGCATTTCCCAGACCTTTTATTACTATTATTCATTGGTCCAGGCAACTTCTGTTGTCAAAACTTGGCCTCTGTCCACTGGTGCTGAATAGAAACATGGAGACAGAGCTTTGGGTGAAGGAGAAAGAAATAGCTTTATTGCTTTGCCAGGCAAAGGGAGCCACAGCAGGCAAATGCTTTAAAGACTGTGCCTTCCCTTGGGAGTGTGTAGGAGGTGGCTTTATAGTTTTGGGTGTGGAAACTAGAGCCATAGATAAGGATCAGTGTAGGTGCAAACTTTCATTCTTCTTTAAAGTTGGTGTTTATTTGTCCCGGGACTGGTTCAGATGGTGCTCCTCTTTGCCTTTCATTTGTTGGGAGTTTTAGAACTCAGCAGAGATTCGCTGAGAGTAGAAGAGTTCAAAGGTATTGTTATGCATATTCCTTGAGGAGGAACCAGGACCCTGCCCCGAGGCTGCCCTATTGTCTCTTGACTGCTCCTCCCTTGTCTCTGCCTCCCCCTCCCTTCCCTGATTAGCAACTATTTGAACCTCCCCTTCGGAATTCAGGGAAGGTCTGGGAGGGTTAAGCTTATTCCCCCAAAAAATAATAAATGGGAGACGCAGAAAGACTTGTGCCCAGGAGCCTGGCAGGCCCCACTCCGTTTCTTTTTCACTCCTTGGGGAATGGCATTTCTTTTCTCCCTTCACCCTCCATCCTGAATGTTACCTTTGTTTTTATATATTTTTTTACGATTTTATTTTTATGTTAGCTTTCTAAGGAAAATTAAGAAATTAAGAAGGTTGACTTAAAAAATATATGCACAACCTAAAGTTTGATTGTTGTATTTTATGCCGTGGACAAAACTAATGACGTAAGCCCAGGAGAGAGGATCTCAAATTAACCCTGAGAAAATTACTCCAAGAAGGTGAAGGAGGAGCTAGGATTTATAGGAATTTTACAAGAAAGGGCAGACTGTAGGAAAAAAAAGTTACCACTAATAAAAGAAAGCCAAATATCTGAAGTTAAGGAATTTAGCACTTTTCTTTGTTTGGGAAGATGCAAGGGCCTGGGATCAAGAAGTCATTCCTTTGATATGCACCTCAGCTCTCTGGGGCCTGTGTCTGTGCTTTCTCATCCTAAGCAATCACCATGGGGAGTGGCTGCAGTCTGAGGGCTGCCCAGTGGCAGGTATGCTTTGTTTCCTTCCTGAGTTCCCTCAGGGCTCACCACCAAAAGTGGCTGCAATCTCTGGACTGTGACCTCCTTTGTTTACTGATATGGCAGGCAATATGTTTTTAATTCTCAGGAGTGTTCCAGGATCAAGGGAGAGATGCAGAATCTCTTAACATTTAAAGACTCCTTCTAAACCCCTTTGCTAAGATGCCTGATCAAACTCTAATGTGGCTTCTAGCAGCTTAAATTGTGTCTGCAAGATACCCCCAGATGCCTTAAAATGTCTGTCTCAGAAAGCTCAGTGGTGCCAGGAGAACACAGTGTTTATTCCAGCCCCGACTTGATGATGGGACTGGAACTGTAAATTCCTGAACCTCCTTTAGAGAGTTAAAGTTGCAGTGATAAACCCTTTATCTGCCCTTTGAGGTATGACTCCTCGTCAACCAGAGCTGTCTCCTCAAGGACCTGGGAGCAGAGTCTTTGAAATGCAAACAATCAAGGAGATACCTCTAACTCCCTAGTCCTGGAGGGAAAACTTGGTAGAAGCTTTGCTCCAAATTGCACCACCATCTCCATCTCCTGTCCTCAAGAAATTTATCCTTCCTCCAGACAAGTGCTGATTAGCAAAACACAGATGACCTGGTCCCAGGAAACAAACCTGCTTTCAATACCCTTCAGCATTTTTCTTCTAACATACCCTGGCATTTAAAAAGTCTCCTGCCTTTTGTTTAGGCAAAGGTGTGCTCAGTTTATGCTGAACCTTCTTCCCTATTGCAGTATTTATGCTGAGCAAAATCTTTCTTTACTGTCTAGCTTTGTTTCTGTTTGTTGCAATAATTCACTAGGGAAAGAAAGATAGAGAAGAAGGAAAGGGGGCAGAGAGATAGTTCTTATGAATGATTATATGGAAAAGTGGTGAAATGAAATAAAAAGAAATTTTCAGAGTTGATTGGACCAGACTTGGAGGGTCTTGTATGCCATGAGGAAATATGTATGGACTTTATTATGGCAGGAAGAGAGATAGGTCTTAAAAGTGGAAGGTGTCCTTTGTGATAATGGAAGTCCTAGAATTCAGAGATGTATTTTAATCTCTTCTTTTTACATTTTTGCTGATATTCTGACTTATTACTACTTTTCTTCTCCATCATCACTTAGAACTTTTATAGGAAAAAAACCTTATGTTTCAGGAAGGGGGACCGCTTCCAGGGCCTGAGTGTGGAGTCTTGCCTAATACTCAGAAGTGAATTGTCTGAGGATTTTGGGGACATGGCTCAGATTGTCAGTGTCAAAAAATGAGACACGTGAACATGGGGAGATCTCGACAAGGCTCTTTACTTCTGCAGAAGGGTGCAGGTACTCCAAAAAGTGCGCACCCAGAACAAAGGACCATCCCCTATTTATCCCTAATGCAGGAGATGTCCCTGTCCCTTTCCCATTGGTCAGGTCAGGGTGCACATTCTTTCCGGTTGGCTAATTTGAAACAAATAGTTACTGGGAGAAGAGGGAAAGAGGAGGGGGGTTGCAGGAAGGTGTTTCAGCCGAAACCAGAGCAAAATGGAGTCACCAAGATTTCCTTTGATAGAAAAGACATTATGTCACTTTCCACAAGGAGACACATGTGCTGACAAAGCAAAAGGTTTTATTGGGAAGGGGCGCCCAGGTGGAGAGGAGCAGAGTGAGGGAACCCGGGAGAACTGCTCTGCCATGTGGCTCGCAGTCTTGTAATGGAGCAGGACACTCAGGCCTTCCCAGAGTGGACTCCTCCACCCCATGTCCTCCACTTGCCTATTTTTGCCTTTTTATCTATGGAAGAACTTTAGTCAAAGAACCAATTTCATCAGGGAAGTGGGATGGGGGGGACAGAATAGAGAAAAAAGAATAGAGTAATAAATAATAATTCAGGCAATCAGCTAAGTCAAGGACCTTCAGTTCTTCTTCAAAGACTATAGATAATATTCTGAGCCATGTCTCTGAAGCTGTTTTGCAGGTGCTGAAGCCCCCACAAGGCAGAAGAAGTCGACCTTGTGCTGCCCACAAACATTTAGATCCCAGACGGGCTGGAACCAGAAGGTTGATGACACTGACTCTCAATTTTCTCACCAGCAACCAGTCAGGAAAATGCCCATGAGCTGATCATGCCCTGCTCCTCAAACACTGTAAGACTTCTCACTACCCCATCTAAGGGGGTGGGAACCGTCCTTGAGCCACTAACCTGCTATGTTCCCCTCTTTGCCTGGCAATTAAACCTTCTTTTTCTGTTTCCTCCCAACTCTGTCTCTGTGTTTCTATTTGGCATCAGTGTACAGATGCCAAATAGTACAGTGTACAGTACTTCAGCAACCGTCTCAAGTTTTCACAGAATGGGGTTAGTTTCTAGGTTGTCTCTGGCCGGTCGTCTTTCTCTGCCCATACTTGGTTTTGCCCAGGGTGCTTCTTGGTGGCACATGCATCTCTCAGCCAAGATGGATTCCACCACCAAGGACTCTGGGAGGTTGCTCTTCTCCTCCCTCCCACTGGTCCCTCCCAAATTCTCCCAGTTAGTCTTCAGCACAGCACCATGTTTCTTATCAGGGCCTCCTATTCTGAGACAACTCATGCAAGTGGCAATCGTCATGCCTGGCCAAGGTGGGTGATTTCAATCAATGGTTCTCTAACACTTACATTTGAGAAAAAAAAATTGCCTGCTGTATCAGTAAAGCAAGGTCAGAGTCATCCGCAATGGTCATAGTCACCATCACCTCCAAGGGTGAACCAGTGAGCCCTAAGGGAACACAGGAAGGAAACAAAGAATACCCTCCATCTAGCAGCCAACAGACTTAAACTGCTCCCAACTGTGAGACCTCGGGATGTGAAAACACAGGATACAGGCCCCAGACAGCCAAGGTGCATAGCAAAGAAATGATTTAGGTGAGCTCAGACCCTTGCATCTTTCCATACATAGAAAAGCACTAAATTCCTTCACTTTAGATTAGCCATAATCTTTTGTTCCTACTACCTGCCCTTTGTTGAAAACTCCTAAATATCCTAGCTCCCCGCTTGCCTCCTTGGAGTTTTCTCAGGGTTGTTGGAAATGTTGTCTCCCAGGCTTTAAGTCCTCTGTTTTGTCCACTGAATGAAACATAACTCTCAATGTTTAGATTTTTGCATATTTTTTGTTGATATATTTTTTCAGTATACATTAAATTCAACAAACTAAAGTCTATATTCAAGTTGAATGTTGTTTAGATAGATACTCATCCACAGCCAAAATCTCTTCAACCTATTTTGACTCTGATGATCAGAGTCTTCAGAATTGATATCCTCATGTAAAGAAATCTCTGCTGATCTAACACCACTTTTTTTCAAACAAAAAACAAAACACATAATGACGGATAGAAATTTGCAGCAGGACATCTGAAATTCTTACTCATGGTGACTTGGAAAGATTTCTATAGAGAATATGAGACATCTATTTATTATTTCATTCTAAGAATCTTCTTTTGTTAGCTCATTCATTCAGCAAATAATTTCTGAAGACTGCATTTCCAGGCGGTAAACTAGAAAAATCAATCCTGAATAAGGTGAAATTACATACTTAAAGGACACCACAAGCTAGAGAGAGGCAGACAGACACACAGATAATTTTAACGCAATTTACTATTTGGTCCATTTAAAAAGTACCAGAACATGTCAGATTATACAATTGACTGAAGAGCTTATAAACATTAAGCTTTCAAAGTACCTCCATTGAAAGTTTTAAGATTGATAGGCTTTGGAAATATTGAATTGGAGGTGAGCTCCAGATGTTACGGAAGCGATGGGGGATACCCTGGGTGAAGGGCATGTCAGAAGGAAGGAACAATGTGAATGGAAGGTTTCAGCATATATAGGAGTTCACCAAGTGGGTCAGGTGAAGGTGAGTCTATTTCAATCAAAGTGAAGTTTCTCTTCCAAGTTACAGAAGCATGAGCATAGCTAGTACAGTTGATAAAAATAAGTAACCATCTTCATGGCATTGACATGAGAACGCAGAGGAGTCTAAGACTGAGGCATAAAAACATGATGAGGAGGCCTGTCCACAAAGGGTTTGTTAAGTCTTCATATGGAATTTTGAAACTGTCTATTGAAAGGCTTTCAATACAGGGTTGATATGTACCAAAGTGGAATCCCAACTAAATTGGAGGTGAGAGCGGACTTCACACTACTTAAGAGACTCTTAAAACAGTCCTAGAGATTTCTATTTGAGAGAATTTTTATATGCATTATGGGAAAATTCTGAGGTTTTTAATCAGCCACATCTGGGCCCTTTTCTGCTCCTCAATATTCATATTAACCACCATGACTCTTTGTCATCACTAAAATGGAGATAATCAACTGCCTTTCAAGTTTCTACTAGAATTAATCAATACAAAGCAGATAAACAAGCCACAAGCCAATCTGGTGACATGACTCAAGACAGAGAGATATAGGAAATTTCAGAAGGCTGATGTATACATTCTCTGATTTAATTTCCACATGATTCCGAGACGTTGATTGCTATATTCATTGTAGAAATAAAAAAAGCTGAGACTCAGAGAAGCTACTCTATTTTATCTAATTACACAGAAGTAAGCCAAATAGCTAGTCAACTCAATTTCAACATTGCAACTTCTTTGGGTCCACTTCACTCTTCCCAACCATGCCTCCAGAACAATTTGCCTCATTAATAGAAGGGACTCAGGATATGCTCTTTCTCACTCTCCCCATTGCCTCACACTTTCTGCATCCAGGTACAAGCAAATATATACTTCTGCTTTCTATCAAACCTCTGTTTCTCAACCAACTGATGGATGTTCTTCATAAATGACACAATGCTCTGAAGTATCAAGCTACAATTCACTTCAACAAGCTTTTGGTTTTTTGGCAAATGTCATGTTAATCAAATATAGGGCAGCATATAGTTACAAACAATGACATACGATGTAGTAATAAAAAATAAGTACAGCTTGGTTCCCACTTTCAATGAAAGAATATACTATTCTGAGAGGTAAAGAGAGCCATCTCTGGATTCAGAAAATCTGGGTTCAATATATCAGGTCTAAGACTTATCAGCTGTATGAAAGCACCTTGTACCTCATGGTCTCAGCTTCCCATTCTATAAAATAGAGACACTTATAATATCTATCTCCTAGTCTATGGGGATTAAATTAGACAATACCTGTACAAGGACAATGCTTAGTACCTAGTGAACTGTACACAGTAGATTTTAGCCATTGTCATCATCATCACCATCATTACCATTTATTATGTTATTATTATTATCAGAGGGTCCAATAATACGTTGGTGATATGAGACTTGGAAATAACTATTGCCCAGGATGAACTGAGTTAGTTATAACAGATGCTGTAAGAAAGGTATAATTTTGAACCAAGAACGGAGAAAGAAGCTTGAAAGAAGACTTACTGTTAGAATGAAAAGGGCCCTGGGTTGAGAAAAAGATGTTCAGATTTGAGTTCTGAGCCTACAATTGCCTGACTTGTTGACTTTCAGTTCTTTCTACTCCCGTGAATCTAATTTTTTTCCTTGATGACAAAGAGATCATATGCCCACCATGCTCTGTTCTTTGTGGTGTTGTGAGGCTTATCTGAGATAACATTTGTTGAATTGCTGGGCTCCCTATTCATTCCTGTACGCTCTGGAGGCAGAGCCCCATAGACCAGCTCCCATCGACTCTGATTTTTTCCCAGATTCTCCATAAGCACACAGCTCCACACCCACTTTGAGTGTGCAGAGATCCAGAATCTCCTCCCATCATTTCTCATTTCCCCAAACAGTCCAACGAGCCACTTAAAAACTTTAATTCCCCCCAGATTCACCTGGCCAGGTGTGCACTTTAAAATTCACCAAGCTTTGATCAAATGGTCTCATCATCAAGAGGCTCATCTCTGTGTTCACTGGGATCCTGTTCTTTCATGCTCCTCTATTGTTTGATCTGAAATTGTCCCTTTAGATGCAAACTCAGCCTGGCTTTCTCCTCATCTTTCCACATGTATGTTGTTTACATCTACCTGCTGTGTCCTACTTCTCGACACTCAAGTCAGCATATCTAAGGACCCTAACTCAAGCTCCAAACCCCCTTTTTGGCATTTATAATCTCCATTCCAATTACTGAGAAAGGTATATCTAGCAATAAAAGGAACCTTCTCATTTATCAGAGCATCCCTCATACTACCAAATCAGAGTAGAATTCAGGTGTCATCAAAAATAAGCATAATAGGAAATGGTGTCCTTGAGTTAAGATGTTCCTCATAAACTAAATTCTTTGCTAATCTGTCTAGGATGCTAAACACAGTTAATGTACTGATCTGTGAGAACCAGGGGAAAGGTGTGCACAGTAGTCAGTGTGAAGGAAACAATCCAAAATTCCAAAATGTCCAAACCAAAGCACCGTGCAAGTCCTTTTACCTTGATGTTTTTTTTTTTAGATTGTTTCCTTTGAAGCCTCTGAAATAATTATCGGAAATGGCCATGCATAGCACACATAGTGCCAGGAATATTGTGGGCCCTCAGTAACGAATTTAGGATGATGATGATGATAATCCTCATGGCATATAGCATTCTAGCTCCCCAAATAGCCATGTCCACCTTGAAATGCCTTTACTGAGTCATAATGCAATACTACTTTGCTTTTATAGAAATTTCCACAAAGCTCCATCAATAGCTAAAAGTTGGATAGTCCCATGGCGCAGATAAGGCAAGATAACTGAGCACACAGTCTAGAAATATGATTCATTTGGTATATAGGTCCTTAACTCTAGGTTTGCCACATAAGACTGGCTATCCAACAGTGATCACTGATCAAGGCTTATTTTGAAAAACCAGATTTTCTTTCCCGGTTTGCAAGTCTTTTCATAGCTACCTCCATTAAGCAGTAATAACACTATGTTTGTGAGCATCTTTTTCTCTCTCTTTGGACTTCAAGTTCTCCGAGGTCAGGGTCCTACCTGTGACATACTCATCTTCATATATGCACCAACTAACAGCATAGCCAATAGTAAAAACAATGGTTTAATAAGAGAGAAGAAAAGAAGGAAAGACTAATTTTTATAGGAGATACAAATTCAGGAAAAATACTCAGAACTGAGTGATACAGATCTCAGGACCCTCAATGAGTTGATTGAGGCCCCTGTTAGGGATATTCATTAAATCATATTTTATAAAGGGTCTTAATGGCCCAGGCCTGGCTGGGGCCTCTGCTTCCACAATCAAACCTGGACCATGACTTTCTCCATAGCCTTAAGCAAGTTACATTATTCCTTTTAGTTAGGACCTGTTGATAAATTGATTTCCTCATGAATGTTTTACTCTAAAGAGGGAGTTTGAAGATTAATTAATTCATGTACCTGAAGTGCTTTGATTAAGGCAATTGTCATTAGCTAGAGATAGTCTCATCAGTCACTATTTGGGAATAATCTAAAATCACTTCTTTCTTAAGACATTCTCAATAATGGCTCCAGTGTTCTCCAGAAAATCCTCTATCAGGGAACACATTTACAAAATAATTAACTTTTATCTTTCTAAAAGTTTGCCTCAACTCATTAGTATGTCTTATAGTTTGTATCAGTCATTTTTTAGATGGACCTACTCATTGTTAGAGCTGATGGTGTTTGAGACCAAATACCCCTTCCCTGAAGAGCCAGGAACTGAGGCTCAGAGAGACCAACTCAATGATCCAAGTGAAAAACATCTCTAGCCACAGAATCAGGACTGAAACTGGGATGTTCCTGGAAAACAAGGACAGAATTCTCCCCCTAAATACCATACTATACACTACTGTTAAAGATGAAGAATTGGTTACTGAAAATGGCATGATTCAAAGTCATACCTCTCATTAGTGGCAAGTGTGTTCTTTATAACTTATGATGAAAGAAATGAGGTTTAGCTAAGATACAAAGCTTCAGAGATAATATTTAAAATCTGCATAGTGCTTTACAAAACATTTTTTACTTACATTGTCCAATTTAATTTTTGTAAACTTATTGCAAGATAAGAACCATCATCTCCTTACACGATGCAATCAGTAAACCTTAGTATGGTGGTGAAGTGTGGCTCTGTATATTTGTGCAATAGAATATTACTCAGCTGTGAAAAATGAATGGCATTCTGATACATACTACAATGTGAATGGACCTTGAAAACATTATGCTAAATGATGTATGCCAGATACACAAAGGAAAAATCTTGTATGAAAGTACTTACAAAAATATCTATAATGGAAAAATTCATAGAGATGGAAAATATATTTGAAGTTACTATGGGTTGGGGAAATGGAACAGTAGCATTGCTTAATGGATATGGATTTTCTGCTTGAGTGATGAGAGCTTTTTGGAAATAGATAGTTATAATGCTATTACTACATTACTAAGAGTAACAATGTTTTGCACAGACATTATCATTAATGAATTGAGGAGCCTAGGTAAAATTTTCTCCAATTTGAATCACAAATTTCTGGCAAATTATGAACTCAATCTCAGGTCCTTTGACCCTCAAAGTATGTGCTCTTTTGTTTTTTTTAACTAGTTTGTCAGAGTTTAAATCAGAATACTGACTTTCTATTCTCTAATGATTCACAATTGCTTTCTAGTAAAAGATTTGTTGAGAAGAGGCTTAATCTCTCAAGTAGATTTATAGAAATAAGATGGGAAATGAATTTTCATGGAACTGAAATTCTATAGATGTGATGTCTATTAGCAGTTTTGTGTAGCCATAGGTGATCTACATATGTCTTCAATTTCAAAATTTAGATATTCTTTTTTGAATTACGTAAATCAGAAGTTCAGATGATCTTTTCATTCTAATCTAGTTAAAACTTTGTAAATTTGATCAACATAGTGCTTTTTGGTGTATGCATGTGTGAGATGCATGTATGCATTAAGTCCTAGCAGGTACTGAATGATAAAGTTCTAATAGAACCCAGGCAATCTAATCATTCTGAAGTCTGTGTTGTAAGCCATCAAATGAACTACCTCTTTGTAGAACATAGATCAGAAGGTGGATGGAATCCAAGTTTAATTTTACTCATTAGTCCTACCACAATGTAAGACAAAGGAATTTGGCATAGGTCATATGAGTTTAAATCCTGAATTTTAATCTAAATTTACTTGGGCAATTTATTCAGCATCTTTGAGTTTCATGTTCAAAACTTGCAATTTGGGAAGAGAAATATCCAGTTCATAGTGCTCTTGTGAGACTGTGTTTATGAAAACAATTTAGAGGTAGCGTCTGCCATGGAGATGGTGCTCGGTAAATGGCTATTACTTTTATTGCCCTAGTTCAGCCCAACATGTGTCTACTGATTTACCTTGATTACCTTCCCAGGTTTATATTTTTATTGTGTCATGTTACGAAATTAGATTGGACTTTCATTTTTAATCTCTTCTTTAATGTTGCATTGATTTCGGTTCTCATCTATGACGATTAAATTTAAATGGAGTTAAAACAATTTCATTTATAATAGCATGATAAAGACTAAAATACTTAGGAATAAATATAACCAAGCAGGTAAAAGTCTTGCACACCAAAAACTATAAAACATTGGAGTTTCCATCATGGCACAGTGGTTAACGAATCCAACTAGGAACCATGTGGTTGTGGGTTCATTCCCTGGCCTTGCTCAGTGGGCTAAGGATCTGGCGTTGCCGTGAGCTGTAGTGTAAGTCACAGATGCGGATCAGATCCCATATTGCTGTGGCTCTGGCATAGGCTGGTGGGTACAGCTCCGATTCGACCCCTAGCCTGGGAACCTCCATGTGCCGCCGGTGCAACCCTAGAAAAGACAAAAAGACAAAACAACAACAACAACAACAAAAAAAAAACTATAAAACATTAATGAAAGAAATGAAATATAATGATACATTGTATCAATAATACAATGATACATTGATGAAAGAAATGAAATGAAACACAAATAAATGGAAAGTCTGTGTTCATGTATTACAAGGCTTAATACTGCTAAAATGTCCTTGCTGCCCAAAGAGATCTAAAGACTCAATTCTATCCCCATTAAAGGATATTTTTAAAGAAATAGAAGAAAAAAATTCTAAAATCCATACTGACATACAAAGGACTTGGAATAGCCAAAGCAATCTTGAGAAAGAAGGGTAAAGCTGGAGGTATCACATTTTCCAATTTCAAAATGTATTGCAAACCTACAGTAATTGAAACAATATGGTATTGGAATAAAGACCAACCTATGGACCAATGGAACAGAGTAGAGAGTCCAGAATTAAACCCATGCGTATAGCATATAGAGTAACCTGACCTTTTACGAGTGTACCAAGAATGCACAGTAGGTAAAAAAATAATCTTTTAAACAAATAGTCCTGGGAGAATTGGATATCCACTCACAAAATAATAAGATTGGAACCCTACTTTACTATACACAACAATAAACTCCAAACAGATTAAAGAGTTAAACATTAGGCCTGAGCCTGTCAAATTATTAAAAGAAAGCATTAGAGGAAAATCTTATTAACATTGGTCTTGGCAATGATTCCTTGGATGTGACCCCAAAAGCATAGCAACAGCAGCAAAATTAGGCAAGTGAGATTATATCAAACTAAAAAGCTCTGCACAGCAAAGAAAACAATCAAAAGGATTAAAAAGTCAGCTTAAAGAGTGGAAACTATATCTCTGATAAAGGAGTGATCTCCAAAATTTATAAGAAATCCTACAGCTTAATGGCAGCAAACAAAACGCATTAACAAGTAACAAATAAAGATGGACTAAGGACTTGAACAGGTATTTTTCCAAAGAAGATATACTAATGGCTAATAGGTATATAAAAATATATTTAACATCATTAATTATTAGGGGACTACAGATCAAAAGTGTAATGAGATACCACTTTAAATCTGTTAGGTTGACTATTATTTAAAAAAAATAAGGATAATATATGATGGCTAGGATGTAGAGAAATTGAAACCTTTGTATACTGCTTATGGAATGTAATTTGGTACAGCAGCTATGAGAAACGGTATGGAAGTACCTCAAAAAAATTAAAATAGAACTACTGTATAATCAGCAATACCACTGCTGAGTATATATCCAGAAGAATTGGAATCAGGATAGTGAAGCTTTTTCTGCACTCCCTTGTTCAGGGCAGTGTTATTTACAATAGTCAATATACAGAAATAATTCAAGCGTAAAGATAATATGCTGTATACACATAATGGAATATTTTTTCAGGCCAGTAGAAAGAAGCAAATCTTCCTATTTGCAACAACCTGGATGAACCTCAAGGACATTACACTCCATGAAATAAGCCACTCACAAAAGGACAAATACTACATGATTCCACTTAAATAAGGTATCTAAAATAGTCAAATTAGAGAAGCAGAGAATACAATGGTTGCTTGGGGCTGTGAGGTGGCGGAAACTGGGATTTGTTTAATGGATGCAGAGTTTCAGCTGAGCCAGATGAATAAGTTCTAGTAATTTTCTGTACAACGTATTGCCTAGAGATAACAACAGTATATTCCACTTCCAAATTCGTTAACAGGATAGATCTCATATTAAGTGTTGTTTACTACACAAAACAGAAATGGAGGGACACAAGGAAACTTTGGAAGGTTTTGGGGTTATGTATGTATGTGTGTATACACACACACACACACACACACACACACACACACACCCATATAATTAATTACAGTGATGGTATCATAGGTGTTTATATATATCTACTTTCATAAAGTTGTACATATTAAATATTAAATTAAATATGTGTGGTTCTTTGTATATCTAATACATTTCACTAAAGGTGTTAAAAAACTACTTGGAGTTAAATACATTCGTTTTAAACTCATATGTATCCAAGTCAACGTCTTACGGTTTAAGAGGATGAATTAAATTTGTTTTTTACTACTCTGAGTGTCCTGCGCCAGGACAAAATCTGGCTCCAAGTATGGAATAATCTCCCAATTCCACTGTGGTCTCATTTTATAGACTTTTTCAAGCTAGAAAGGATTTTCCAGATTACCTTATGCCCCTCCTTTGAGAAAACAAACATGCCCATTAGAAAGTCCTTGTTATTTTTACTCGGAAATGTTATAAATGGTTTCTTATATAGAACACACTCTGTAATGAGAATTCTGTCAACAGCAGTGGAAGAAGTGAGAGGAATGGGATGTGGCCCTCCCCCTCAAGGCTCCCACAGATGACCAGGACAAGACAGAGAGTACAGAGCAGCATTCCATGAGGGAAGTCACACTCTAGAGCTCTTCCCTGCTCCCCAGTCAACAATTCTACGGTAATAGTAAAAGCAGTGACCAGCATTTATGCAGACATTTGTAACTGACATGTCACTTATTCATGCAATGTCTTTTTCTCCTAATAATTGTCCACCAAGCAGCATAGGGATTAGCATTCCCACTTCAGAGATACATAGAATTTACTCATGTTTGCTCATGTTCACAGAGTCACAAGTTCGTACATGAGCTGGGGTGGATGCTGGATATTCAGATTCACTTATACTAGCTACTAAACCAGTCAGCCTCCCATTGGCATTCTCTATGTCAGGCATCTCATTCTGTGATCTTCAGGGGAGGTGTTTAATTAGAAATGGATATATATATATATATATATATATATATATATATATATATATATATATATCTCCACCCATTCATCATGTAAAATATTTATGGAATGTGAATCTATGTCAAGCAATATGTGAGCATTAGAAATCCAGAATAAAATGACATGATTCTTGCCCCTAAATATTTTACTTTTAATGATTAGAGTACCTCTGTGTGCAAATAACAGAACTGAGTGAGGACTGTAAGGGATGTGAAAATAAATGACTCTATGAAATAAGAAGCAAGGAAAAGCTCACCTCCTCATCAAGGGCATTAGAAAAGTTTTGCTGGGGAAGAAGGCATTGCAGTACAGTGCAGAAGCCTGAAGACAGGTGCATGGAGGAGACAGACATGTTTCGGATCCCTCCTTGGAGCATCTCTGGCCAAGGGGTATATGTACTCATAGGAGATGAGTTTAAAGAGAATGGGCAATGCCTTAAGTCAAGAGAAAGGAAATCTGGATTTTTATGTTGGCAAATGATAGGAAGTAGCATGAGAACAGGAGACTTTCTGGCTATCTTTTCATTCATCTGAGTTTGTGAACCATCCAGTTGACTTTTGTCTCTGCACCTATAACATCACTGCTACTAAAACTTGCATTTGTACGATGGCGTTTTCTGTGAGAAGAGTGACTTTTTCTACCTAGATATGGAGTGGGAGAATGCTGTGGTACAGAACACTGAGAACATGCGGAGAGCACAGACATACACAATGTCTTGGGTTTAACCCTTGGAACCATAATATTCAGGCATTAAAGTCACCATGAATTCTCCAGCTGGGGGAGAAGATACAGCTCTTATCAGCTTTCTTTCCATGCAAGCTGAGTTTTTTTTTTTTTTTTTTTGGTCCAGAATATTATCTTCCAGGGTAGGAAATTCTTCCAGAAATATCTTAGAAGTCTCAGTGGACTAGAGTTTGGAAATAATGTTATGTTCAAAGGAGTGGCTCCAGGCCAACTCACATGTATTCATCTCAATGGGCACCACATCATTAAGTATTTCTTTCAATATTTTTCATCAGCAAATTCAAAAGAAACATTCAGGGTTATGAATCAGCTAAATCCTATCTGCACTTTCATCCTGGTGGTGATTAAACATTTATCTTTTGTGGCGATATCACTACCATTCAACTAGAGGATGCCAATTATATCAAACCGTATTTACTCTGCATATATATCACTAGAGATCAGGCTTTTTGCTTTTTAGGGCCTCATTCATGGCATATGGAGGTTCCCAGGCTAGGGATCAAATTGGAGCTGTAGCCGCTGGCGTATGCCACAGGCACAGCAATGCAGGATCCCAGCCTCATCTGTAACCTACACCGCAGCTCACAGCAACGCCACATCCTTAACCCACTGAACGGGACCAGGGGTCAAACCTGCATCCTCATGGATGCTAGTTGGGTTCATCAACCTCTGAGTCAGGAAGGGAACTCCTGGATACATATCACTAGAGATGAAGTAAATTCTTTTCATCTGCCTTTTTCTACGTCGCCGTGTCTTCTTCCTCTGATTACCCTGTAATTAACTGACTTCTGTTTCCTTCACATTGGTGATAATGGTCATACATAATGTTCTTTCTTCATGTATATTTGGTGTGACTGGTTATCATCTAGTGCTTCTTCATAGCATTATGTTTTCTCCTGATTTATTTTCTTAATTTTCTTGAAAAACTTAGTAATAGAATTCAAGTCCAATTGTTACTGAAGAGTTAGGGAAATAAAATTTTCTTCCGCAGGCCCCAATATTAGTCATAGGCCTAATGTTCAGAAAATCAATGATGATTATATTTGAGCAGTAACATTTATAAGGCAATTTGTACTTCATGTATATAATCATGTTGACTTCTGTTAAGGTAGGAAGAACAGATGGTCTTTTCTAAGTTACTTGGTATTTTATAAATGAAGAATTTAGATGGTGTGTGAAGAGATGGAACTGAAAGCATGTAAATATTCTTCCTGAGCTTGCCCAGAGAGGAAACTGCCACACCAAACCTTCAGTCACATCTTTGTGGTTTCAGATTGTGTTAAAAAATGAAAGGTAAGATTATGCTACCTGCTGCTTAGAAGTAGGACACACCTCGCTTCTTGCTACTCAAGAAATGGCTGGCCATGTTCCAATGATGCTGACACTTTCTGTGAGGTAGGGTGGCATTAGATGGCCATATATTTTTCCTATCATATTATTTGACAACAGGAGAGAGTAACCAGTTTTGCCAGCTTTTCGTTTTTCTAGATATCTTACACAATAGCTTCCTTTCTCACAACTTTTTGCCCCCGATGTGTTTTACAATTGTGTTTTCTGATATTTGTCTGGCACCTCTCAAATGTGGGTGAAAATTACCTTTGTTATGTTATCCAAACATGCTTATTCATACTATTTATGTGAATAGGTTTCCATTTCTATAACTATATCTGAAAGCCCACCTCAGAGAAAGTGAGGTTCTAGACACTTTGCATTGTTGACTAGTCTACATGCCTATTAAAAAAAAAAAAAAGGTGAAGTGATATACTGGGAATGAGAGAAATTTTATTCATTTCCAAGACATCTATAAAGATGATCTATGACTTTACAATGCAAGGCATTCCAAAAACAAATGCTAATTTACATGTCTTTTATTATTTATTGGATTTTTCTTTGACTTTATTTGATCTTTGCACTTTGTTCTACTCATTATAAGAACTGAAATCCTCTGTATTTTTTTTTCCTTCTGAGTAAACATCATAAATAATTCAAAACATCTCAATGCCTGTGAGGCATATTGGAGAAAAATAAAGTGGCGCCCCTTTCTGTTTTGCTTTCTCTTTAGGTCACATAAGTGGGTCATCTAATAGGGAAGAGTTAGCTTTTAAATTAGTAAGATTTTATCTATGTCATAATACTTTTTCCCCCATTTACATGGAGAAAATAAAGTCATAAAGACATAAGAAAACAAACTAGGTCAAACAAGAAAGTTAAAGGGTGACACTATTGAATTAATTGAACACCACTACATATATAAGAATTATCCAATCTCTTGGGATAGAACATGATGGAAGATAGTTTGAGAAAAAGTATATATATATATATATATATGACTGGGTCACTATTCTGTACAACAGTAATTTGACCCAACACTGTAAGTCAACATATTGTAATAAAAATTTTTAAAAAATAACATAAAAAAGAATTAAATACAATTCAATAATTAAATAAATGGAACTAAACCCATGTATAAGGGTTAGATCAAAACAACACTTTTTTAAAGTTATATATCAAAAATTAAAATATTCTGTAGGGAGTTCCCTGGTGGTGCAGTGGGTTACGGATGTGGTATTGTCACTGCTATCGCTTGGTTCACAGCTCTGACGTGAATTCCATCCCTGGCCCAAGAAATTTCACATGACACTGGCAAGACCAAAAAAAAAAAAAAAAACTATAGAATACACTGTATGTCCAACATCGCATTTTTCTTGTAACTCATTCACTCATTCATTGTATAAAATATTCATGGAATGTGAATCTATATCAAGTCATATATGAGCAGAGAAATCCAGAGTAAAAGGACATGATTCCTACCTCCTAAAGATTTTACTTTTAATGATTAGAGTAATTCTGTGTGCAAATAGCAGGACTGAGAGAGGATTGTATGGGATATGGAAATAAATGACTTTGAAATAAGAAACAAGAAAGGGCATTGAGAAAGGCTTTCTGGGGAAGAAAGCATTGCTGTACAGTGCAGAAGCATGAAGACATATGCATCCAGGAGACAGACATGTTTCTAATTCCTCCTCAGAGCATCTCTGGCCAATGCCAATGCCAGGGCTGTGTGCGGTGCTTGAAGAATGATGATATCCACCAAGATGACAAATGCTGGAGACTGTAATTATAGTGTGTGTAAATCATGCCACATTAGCTAGAGAAGGCATACTCGGCATCAAAACTGAGAAACACGCCCACCGATGGACTTTAGAGGGAGACAAAAGTAGATGTTGCAGTATTTAGATGAAGAATCTAAGAGCAGAGATGTTTTTTGTATTTGACGTAGGTGAGATACCCAAAGCTTCTGCTTTTGCTTGTTGGCCACAAAATGACTGGGTAGGATAGTCTTTTTTAATTTACGTAGGATAGACCATACTTTAGAAATGCAAAACATTCTAATTAATTTCCAGTAATTTACCTAGTACTGTGGTAGGTGTGTGTACACACTTGCATTTACCTTATGAACATGAAGGTTCCCTGTTGCCTCTTACTTTTGCCAAAATGAACTTCTTAAAGTTATTGCCACTCCTTACCCTTCACTGTTTTCTTCTGTAAGAATGACTGCACATCAGCTTTCTTCATCAGTTGTTGAGAAATACAACAGGAAAAAAAGAAGAAAGAAGGATAGAAGCTGTTGGATTTTGAACACTATGAGTCTCACTCTAGAACATTGCACTGTCTGTCATGAGAAAGGCTGAAATTTAGTTAAAACAAATATTCATCAAGTACCTAATAGTTGATATATAGAGGGATGGTTACATTAAGCGGTTGAAATGAGATGGTCTTTGTCCTTTAGAAGCTCATCACAAACAATGACCAGGGGGTTGACCGCCAAGAAAATGAAGAGAAAAGGATAAATGCAGAGGTAGATAAGAAGAAAAGATATCAGCAAGGTCCAGAATTAATAAGAAATGACAAACATAACTACTTACAAAACCTGGAGTTGAAATGTTGAGACTTGTGGAATTCCCACTGTGGCGCATTGTACATGAACTTGACTAGCATCCATGAAGATGCAGGTTCGATCCTTGGCCTCACTAAGTGGGTCAAGGAGCTGACATTGTCATGACCCATGCTGCAGGTCGCAGACCAGGGATTTGGCTCTTGGCTCTGATCCTGCATTGCTGTAGCTGTGGCGTAGGCCGACAGCTGTAGCTCCCATTCCACCCCTAGCCTGTGAACTTCCTTATGCCACAGGTGCAGCTCTAAAAAGAAAAAAGTCTGAGATATTTTCACGTCTGATTTTTACTGCTGTCTCATTTAAAGACTCAGGATGCATCATTGGATATTTTGTATATGTAAATGGAACTCTCTTCCTTTATTCATATAATTATTTTGTCACTCAGTGATTTAAGTCAATAATTGATAAGCATCAACTATAACCCCGAATGGGGTCTATGTGTGTGGTTAATTTGGTGGATTCAAGTCCTATTATATGAAATTATGATTATGGGGAATACAGATGCTGAAAAAAGAGATACAAATGAAATGTACATCATGAAAAGGAAATGCAATATAGTAAGAAAAAGCATTTTATTTATTTTTTTAAATTTTAATTTAATTTTTTGGTCTTTTTTGCCTTTTCTAGGGCCGCTCCCTCAGCATATGGAGGTTCCCAGGCTAGGGGTCTAATTGGAGCTGTAGCTACCAGCCTACACCAGAGTCACAGCAAGATGGGATCCCAGCCGCATCTGCAACCTACACCACATCTCACGGCAATGCCGGATCCTTAACCCACTGAGCAAGGGCAGGGATCAAACCCACAATCTCATGGTTCCTAGTCAGATTTGTTAACCACTGAACCACAACAGGAACTCCAAGAAATAGCATTTTAGATGGGTATCATCTAGTCTGGCCCTGGGAATCTAGTGATTTTCCTTAACTGCCAAAATAATGATATATACTTCAGAGAAACTGCATGCTGAACATCTCGGCTTTGTAGTGAAAGGGCCTCAAGAACTTCATTAGTTTAAAACTATCCACATTTTGCTATATTTCCAGCCCCATATTTTGCTCCTTAATTACCACTATTTAAATGGCCTTTCAAGATCCGCTGTAAATTAAAATTGATCCACTGTCAGCAGTCTCCGACAGTTGGCAGCCGACTATTGATACAGATGAAATTCCAGTTGTGTCGTGTCTTTCCGAGAAGACAAAAATGTAATGAAATAAGCCAACTCTGCAGCTTGGCACAAAAGGCAAAATGTGATTTTCTCCAGTGGGAGAAATTAAATATAAATAACTAGCCACATTTGGAAAATGCAAATAAATGCGTATAAAAAAGAACCAGAGCCTGTATCTATATATCCTCCATGAAGGGCTATGTAATCCTTTTAAAACAATCTTCCTTTTGAAATAAGACTTAAGAGTATATTAACAACAACTTACACATTAGAGTTAGATCTGAACTGAAATCTTTTATTTTATAAACTGGTGATGTAGAGAAAAAAAGAACTCCTCAGGCCTTAGTTTGCCATCTACAAAATATAAGTTAATAACTCCCTACAGTTATGATCATTCGATATAAGAAAAAATACAGGTAATAGCAACAGAGTATCCAGTATAGTGCCTGGTACGAGAAATAGGAATGTCAAGGGAGATGATGCTGTCCTGCCTGAAGGGCGTGATCAAAAGTCCAAGGTTATTCCTATGAAGCTAAGTCCAGGTATAATCATTCTGAGATGCTCTCCTTCAGCCTCAGACTTTACTGACAGCTGAGCTGAGGTTGCTAAACATGGTAAGAAGCACCTGATCACTACACACATTCACCACCCACATACTTACACACATGCACACAAACAAATTTTGTAGTAAGGCCAGAATTTGGCCTCTGCTCTTGAGACCAGTACATAGTGAATGAGTCCAACAGGTGCTTTCTGATATTTTCCACAGCAGGTGTGATATCTAAGGTTAAAATCTAAGAGAGGAATTAGAATTCTGAAGCATAATCATTAAGTTACCTCCTCTTGCCTCCCCTGCCGAAGAGTGATGGAGTTCTTCTTTGGCACTCTGTGAATTGTGCAGAGTCATCTGCAAGTGTTACACACCCCTCATAGAAATGTCCAGACCTCTCAGAAACCTCAAACCTCAGTGGGGGAGAACTCACGCTGCCTTCCTGGAAAAGAGCACGCCAAAAATTCAGCATTTTTTTTCCCTACTTTTCCTAACACTAATCTCTAGCAACAATGGCTCTGTCTTTGGAGGAAAAAGAAAAAAAAAAAAGAATCTATTATCCCTTGTACAGTCCATGCATGTGCATAAAACATTTTTTTGTTTGTTTGTTTGTAGGTACCTGGTTTAATTTCTCCTTAGCATTCAGAGTAGCCTCACACCATCACACACTAAAATAACCTACATTCTCTCCTAAGTATCTCATACTCTCTTATTCCCATGTTTTGTTTTCTTTCTGTCATTTGTCACTAACTGAAATCATATTATTAATTTAGCACATTATTGATTATCTCCTTCTTTATTAGATTTTTTGGTCTTTAAGTACAGGACCCTGACTTTTTTCCTTGTGACTAAATCTTATCACAGAGGATGATGCTTGGCACATAACCAGCCTTCATTAACTACTGGCCTACCGAATTTCATAATTATGGGAGGAGAGATCATATCCATCTAGGGACCTCGTGCTCAAAGAGTCAGTGAATCCATGGTCAGCTAGGAACGTCAATGTTCTTGAAACTTACCTATTTCTATGGATTTCACTCCTTCTGTAGCATTCAAATTAGTTTCCTAAGTCTGGGCTAGCTCGAGATTAGATGAAGAAATAGACTTGTGTATTGTCCCACTCTTAAGTGTATATTATTTCCAATGGGCAGCACCCCAAGGCTAAACGTCTTATTTATGGATTAGATTTTTCATATCACATGACTAGAGGCACTATACTATGGGGAAATATCCAAAAAGTTCATCCCCTAGCTATAGTTATGAAGGAGGAGGACAAAGATCACAAATTGAGAATTTGAGGGCTACTGAGATCCTATAAAATCATAATAAAGGGGAAACAGATTAGTGGCAAGAGAAAAGAACAAGACTGTGCAATGATTTGAAATCAGTGTTACACTGTTATTAAATTTAATTGTTAAGGAAAATGTTGGCTTTGTTTTATTCTTTCATTCTTTCTGATAAGAATATAACACAAAAGCTATTACATTCTTGGCATCAGTTAGAGAGTGTTTAGCAAAATGGGGCACATTCAGGTATCTGAAAAAATGAGGACTGGATATGTTGGGGCTTTGGTTTTAAGAAAGAAAAATCAACTCAGGCTATCTTACACACAAAAAAGAGAATTTATTGGAAGGAAATGAGAATGATAGGGACAGAGTAAATAGTTAATCCCACTAGACAATGTAAGTAGGAAAAAGTGTGAAAGACCCCTGCAAGTTAATGATCACTCAAGAAAGCAGGCTTGCTTAGCAATAAAACCACACAGCAGAAGCAGGAGACATGCCCCCAAGAACAAAACAATTGTGGAATGAAACCTACATTCTGCCCAGTGAGGTTAGTAAATTCATAAATCCTAGAACATTTTTCTCTGAACACACTAAGAGTGAAAGTATAGGAAAAAGTGACACTTTACTGAAACCTGAGATAATTTACCATAGTTTAGAATATGTTGCCACTTTTTGCTCTTTTCCATTGCTCCATGACAGCCCCAGCTTGACCTTGCAAAAACAAGAAATCTCCCCTGCCCAACCCGAAGGAGGAGCTGATGATGGGAGCTTGACTCAAGGACGAGGAAGAAGGTGCTGTTCTCCCCATCCTCATTCTTCCTTTGAATATAAAACTGTAGCCCACCAAGCTCTCAGGGTGTGGCATCCTGTTGTCCACTTGCTTGTACTTCTCACAAGCATCCTATTCTAATAAATCACTTCTTATCTATCACTTTTCCTCTCTCTGAATTCTTTCTGTGCTCGCTGAGACATAACCAACCAAAGCTCCTTGGCGCTGCCCTCCCCCAGCGAAGTGCTACCGCGTTGTTTTAGGAACACACAGAACTGTTGGGAAATTGGAGAATAGGACTTGGTAAATATAAGCAATGATCAAAGCATGTTCGTGTTGGAGCAGAAACCACAGATGAGACCATAGCATTGGAAGAGTTTGGGCTGTACCAATATTGGTGAGCACTGCAGTGAGTCTCACCTCCCAACCACTGCCTCTGTCCTCTTCATACTTTTTCCATGGTTCATGATCCAAATACTTAGCAGCGATTATAGATGAGTAGAAAAAAAGACCTAGTTCCTGGGCTTCCCTATGAGAGTCATTAAAGGAGAGATGGTAGCAGTTATTATTTCCCATAAAATCCACATAGCAAATTTTCCCAACAAGCATGGAGACTTAAAGAACAGGTAAACCAAACAAGTGAAACAATGATATATATTGGTAACAATGACTGCATGTTGGTGGGCCCCAAAAACTCACATATTGAAACTCATCCCCCTCCACTGTTCTGCTTCACAATGTGATGGTGGTATGTGGAGGTGGGTCTTTTGGGGTGACTTGGTTTAGATGAGATTAGGAGGGTGAAGTCCTCAGGATGAGATGAGTCACATGCACCATGACAGTCCTGAGAAGTTCAGTCCCTGGGCCAGAGCGTTACCAAAGATGCTTTCTCTTATTACAGAGAATCTTCCTTCAAGCTCTGTTTCCTGTTTCCCACCAATTACCATGTCTTCTCAGTTCTGCTATCTCTACTCTCCCTCCTCCACCTCCTCTGCCATCAACACGCTTAGATTTCTGTCTCCTAAAAATATCTGATCTTCAACAATACCTGCTTTGTCACGTACTATGCTTCTACCATCAACTTTCTACACCTCGAAATAAACTCGTGCTTCATACTTACACCATACTTACCCTTTTCATGGGCAAACACAAGTCTTTCCAACCAAAAACTTCAGAAATTTTTTTCCAGTGACTGACTAGATATTACGCACACATCTTCACCTCCTTACGTACACACCATTGATCTTGAACTATGTGTGGGTCTTCACGTAGGTCACAATTTCACACATCTGTAGTGTGTGCAGATAATGCCTACCTTGGCTAGGATGTCCGGCTCAACTTGACCCCCCAGAAATTTCATGCTCATTTTCAATCTTAAGCATCACTTCCTGCATGAAATTTTCCATAACATCTATTTAGATAAAACAATATTTTTTCTTTTCTTTCCCCATCTCTACACCATCATTTATCTTATAATCTAATTCTTTATGTCTGCCATTGTATTACTTTGTGATTTCTTCACATTTTTAGAGAACAACATTTCATCTTTGTAGCCAGGGCCTGGTGAAAAGTACACATCCCTAAATGTCTATTGAATATATGAAAAGATACATAAATAATAAACTGCACCATGGTGCCTCCTCAGAAGTTGTGTCATTGTTCTCCTATTTGTTTCAGGTTGACTCCATGTCTTGAGGGTAAAATTATGTATTGTCTATTCTGTGTCATGTAACTAACTACATTCTTTTTTCTTTTCTTTTTTTTTAGATTCTTGCAAACATCAGTGGATGTAATTATTACGATCACCACAGCTAAAAAAATGATGAAGAGGAAAAAAATCCTGTTAGTCTGAAACTCCAAATACTAAGTAATTGGTCTCAGAAATGATAATAAACCAACTTCTATTATTACAGGGCTTCATTTAAAAAGTCTTTTTAGAACCACTATCATCATTTTATTAATTCATTATTAAATATCTATTAAATGCCTCCTATATGCTAGGCATTGTGCTTGGTAATGGAGGGTAAAATAATGTGGGGAAAGATACACCTCCTGTCTACATGGAAACTTCTACTCTATTTAAAAACCAACAGTAAAATAATCAAGCAAAAAAAGGGAAGCTTAAAAAAATAGGTGCAGGGTCTATCTGAATACAGATTTTTTTTAAAATCAAAAATATAATTATAAATAACATTAATAATAAAATAGTCAAGATCTGTTCAGTGCCCACATGCAATAGATTACGCATATTTAAAAATTTTCCGACTGTGCCAACTAACTCATAGCAAATCTTGGAGGGGCATATGATTAGTGTCCACAGTTTATACAGGGAGAGACTGGAGCATGAGGACACAAAGGTTAAGTAAAGTGTTTCATGACCCACAGAGCATCAGAATGGCACCAGGCACGGAATTAAGAGCTGCCTGACTGGAGTCAGAGCTCTATTTTTATGATGAGAAAACCGAGGTGGAGATAAATTAGCTAAACATGTCTGTGACATACACATGATGAACAAGGGATCTGAGAAGACAGGCCATCTCATGCCATCCTTGTTGCCCCATTGCCTCATCCTCACATTCTTCTCTCACTAGCTTTTTAAAGCTTCGTGGGTGTCTAGTGATGTGACACATATGCATTTATCAGTTAAATTAATTAATTGACAAATAAAAAAATAATTTTTGAGTAGCTACTGTTTCCAGATGTGTTCTGGTCATTAAGGATACTGCAGTAAACTGAACTCAGTCTTACCTATAATGAGAGAGAAAGACAAACCATTAAGAACATTCAACATGCCAGCTCATCTCTGCCCAGAGCAGTACTCACCATGCATTTAGTGCATTAGTCACACTATACCCAGCCAACGGTGCTTAGAATTCATCTTTTAATATTGCCGTCCTGAAACCCAGGCTCTTTTTGTCCTTATGCCTCCCTCTTAGAGTCTGACATAACAGGTAGGCTGTGCCCTTGGTTTCCTGTTTTAAACTCTTAGTGTTTCTGTTCATAAGGAAACTCAGGCTGCTTGGTCAATTCCATAAGAATTTGGTCATTTTTCTTGTAAAATTATCCCTCTCTGAAGAAGCCTGTCTCCCTGCATCACTATCCATCAGAGGCACGGATGGATCCTTGGAATTTGGAATGTTGCTTCCTGAGAACCACTACTGAATCCACTCTCTGGGGTAACAGCTATTCCTTTAGGCTTGTCCCCAAACTGTCCTGCCCTCCAACATTTCTTGGGGTGGGGTGGCTGTCTCAATCAATGCCATAGTGTTCAGGGAGGTCCTAACAAAATATGAAGGTCATTCCAAGTCTTAAATATCTTCCTCATATAGGTTTTAATCTTTGTGTAATCAATTAATATATTCTCTACTCCTTTTTTTTGTTTCAAATTTTCTGAATTTTCAGCAGCATATATGGACTCTTATAATAAGAAAACATAATTATACTGGTATATAACAGTAATGGGATTGTGATTTATTTTTATTTTACCTTTGTCCTAATTTTTAATAAGGAAAACATTGAAATACTGGCATTAAAAAGAAAACACTAATTAGAAAAACACCCCATCCTTCTTCTGCTTGCTTATGTATACCAGAATGATTTCCATCTCTCTTGGCTAATTAAACTTGATTTTTGTTAAGGATAAGAGGGATATGTATTATTTATGGGACACTGACCTAGTGCGCCTGCATTACATCAACCTAAGCAATGGCTCACTCTCTTTCTCTGTACCCATCCCCAGAGTTCTGCTCCTATCCTGACATCTAGGCACTCAGGACTAATTGCTACTCTTAATCTTCTGCAGTTCTTTCCTGTAAGACCTATAAATACAAGCCCAAAGTGCTTTAAAGAGAGGCAAGATCCAGCGGTCCTAGGACATCATTCAGTTGCAAGTGGCAATTAGACATTTTTAACAAGTTCTTTTTAATGCAAAATGGAGTAATTAAAACTTGCACATTGGAAGGGAAAACACTTCTGAGATTATGTTCATTTTATTAAGCTATTTCAAATACTAAAGTTTTATTGCAATGCATGCTTCTTTCTTTTTCCTCCTTTAATTGAATTGCTGGCACTAACAACTCAGTGAAATGAATCTCTGACCCATTGAGAAAGAGATAAAGGAATCTATGGTGTTTATTTTTAATTGGTATTGACCACAAACCCATACATTTCCACTAAAACGGGATTGAATTGGAAAAGTCCACTCTTTGATCTAAATATTATGGCTCAGACACTAAATTATTCCAACTATAGCTTAACCTATGTCAGCTGCACTTTTAGGCTAATATCTCATTTTTGTTTGGGAGGTCAGTAGTTTCATGCATGGCTTGCTAATGCCATAACTAGACATTTGGCTAATAATAGGATTATTCACTATGGCTCGATAGTATTAACTCCAAACTTTATTAAATGCAAATATAGAAGAAAGTGTATTTAATTTGATCCAGTGGGTATCTGTGCTATGAAGTTAGACAACAGTAATATAGCAAGAAAATAGTGAAATCAAATTGGATTTTTGAGAGGCCAGATACTGCCCCAAATGCTGTTATGGGTCTTTGCCTCCCTGATTTTTTTTTAACATATGCAAAAAAGGCAGATAAATGGACTTTATTTTTGGTCTCAGCACAAAGAGACTACTTCTCTTCTATTATTCTTCTAGATTGAATTTTCTTCTGCTGCCTGATTCTCCGTCTTTTGCCCTTTTTTCTCTCTGGGCTCCTCCCACCATCTGGCCTCCCAGCCCACCTTCCAGGAAGCTCCCTCTGCCTATTCATTGATTTCCTTAAACTTAACTCATTTCTGGCATCCTATATCCTATTATTGAATTGCCCTCAGGAAGAATAATTGACTCTAGCCATCAGACCATCATTTCCATCCACTAGTGAGAGTCATCTTTATGTACCACTGTTTCTGAGATTTAGTCTTGGTTCCTCTTGATATTGCTTCTGGATTGTGGGACCCACTGGAGGGTCCACACCTCATCCCTTAGGCTGTGATAAGCTAAACTGGAAAAAAGAAAGAGTGTTCATATATGGAAACCGATTATGAAAGTTTCCTGGCAGCTCAGTGGCTTAAGGATCTGGCATTGTCACTGCTGTGGCTCAAGTTACTGCTGTGGCTTGGATTTGATCTCTGGCCTGGGAACTTCCACATGCTGCAGGCACATCCAGAAAAAATATATGACTATGAAATATAATAAGATAAACACAAAGTAAAATGATGTGATACTATTGTGGTGTAAGATCAGTTGTCAACCAAGCGATCCCAAAAGCACATAGAGAGGAAGGTGAATGGGAGAGTAGTGACAATATATTTATTAATTTACTATTGCTTCTCTAGCAAGTGAACACAAACATGACCGTTCAGACAACAAAATTAGCGTCTTATAATTCCAGAGGTCAGAAAATAAAAATCAGTGTCACTGGGCAAAAGTTAAGGGGTCACGAATGCTAGTTCCTTTACTAGAGAATCCATTCCCCTACGTTGTCCAGCTTCTTGAGCCACCTTCATTCCTTAGCCTGCAGCCCCGCCCCCGTTTTCAAATCCATTAGCGTAATATCTTCAAATCTCTCTCTGATTCCCTGATTCTTATTTCAATTGTCACATCTCCTCAGATCCTGACCCTTCCGTCTCCCTCTTACAGCAAACTTGTGACTACACTGAAAGGCTGTGGCTAATCTCCACATCTCAAGGACCTTATTTAATTTTTTTTTGCTTTCTTTTCTTTTTTTTTTCTTTTCTTTTCCATTCCTTTTGTTTGTTTGTTTGTTTGTTTGTTTTTCTTCTTCACTTTTTAGGGCCGTACTTGTGGCAAGTGGAAGTTCCCATGCTAGAGGTCAAGTTGGAGCTGCAGCTGTTGGCCTACACCACAGCCACAGCAACGCGGGATCTGAGCCGCATCTGTGACCCACACCACAGCTCACAGCAACGCTGGATCCTTAACCCACTGAGCGAGGCTGGGGATCAAAACTGCATCCTCATGGCTCCTAGTCGGATTGGTTTCTGCTGCACCACAGTGGGAACTCCCTCAAGGTCCTATCTTAGTCACATCAGCAAAATCTCTCTTGTCATGGAGAGCAGGATATTCACACGACCTAGGAATTAGAATGAGGATCTCTAAGGGGCTTATAACTTAGTTTACCACAAACAGGGTCTTATCAACTAAGAGTAAAAGGCAATATAAGGAAGACTTACCTAGGAAAGGTGATATAAGAATGTATCCTTGGGCATATGGTTAATGAAAACAATGATCTTGAAAACTTAGTCAATGGCCTCTTACGAGTTACAATTAGAGAAAACAGAAGAGTTTGACATGGGAAAAAATGCAAATTCTCTCTGGTACCGTTTGAGATGCCCTCTCAAAGACACCTGTTGGTGATATATTTTCCAATGTCCCTGCATTCCTATCTGAGCATGACTACTTGCTGAACCTCTAGTCATGGTCATATTTATTCCACAATTTAAGATGGACACACTTGGGCCCATGTCTCCCGTGTTCATAGCTTTAAAATTATAACCAGAGTATCCATATGCCTCAGGATAAAGAGACAATATTAGTTGTATAACTTTCCAAGGTTGCCCCTGATCCTGTCCTGTACTTTGATTCTAGAACTCACAGGTAAGGAGGAAGAAACAGCCCACAGATCCAAATGTCATACATACAAGTCTTACAAACAGCGGCTCTCACTGTTCGGATGGAAAGCAATAAATGGAATTCATTCTTGACCATCAGTATATTCTAGAGCAGGAGTGAAGTATCTACCCATGTCTTACGGCCCTAATCAATAGCTAAAACAATCACTTGAATTCCTCATTTCCTGGCCTTTATCTTAAGATTCAGTATCACCTAACTCTCCATTAGAGTTATAAAACCTAAAAATTTCTAGGTCATTTAAAGCTCTCCATGGGCTGGCCTTTGTCTATATCTTTCACTTTTATGGGGGGGGAACATTTTTGTTGAAGTATAGTTAATTTGCCATGTTGTGTTAGTTTCAGGTATACAGCAAATTTATTATAGATATAGATTTATTTATTTCAGGTTTTTTTCTTATAGATTATTATAAAAATGTGAGTGTAGTTCCCTGTACTATACAGTAGGTCAGCAGGTTCTTGCTGATGTGAAGTCATACTCCCCTTGTTTGCTATTGTTTGCTGCACTGGCTTTCTTCCTCTTTCTCATAGATTTGAAGCTCACAGTTTTCTCAGTACCTAGGCCCTTACTCTTCCCTCTGCCTGGAGTGATTTGCCACTGATTTTCTAAGACTAAATCCTTCTCACCATTGAGGACTTAGCTCAAATTTTACCTCCCCCAGAGAGTCTTTGACCAAAATTTATTATTTTCCACACTTCGCCCCTGTCTTCTTCATCTCTAGTGAGTCTGTAGCTTATTATTCTATTTTATTTTATTGGAAATACCTGAGAATGTGTTTCAGTGGGATTCTAGAGACCCAAAAGAGTAGAAGGTACATCTACCTCCCATGAATGCGAGAAGTACAACCCAGAAGCCATTAACAGAAGTAACATGAAACTGAGAGGGTACCAGGTCAAAGTAAGGATGACCAGTCTAAGATTTGTTGCCACGTGCAAAGCAGATTGGGGACTGAAAAAGAGCAAATACCAGAGGAAAATGGAGACCAAAAAAATCCTGAAAGAACTGCGTAAAAATAGAAGGTGCAAAAGAGATGGAGTATTCCCTGAGCTAAAATGCGAAAGTTTAAAGTCTTTTTCTTTTTCTTTTTTTAATTAGACACACTTTTCAAGATGATTGTTTTGGCTTTACTAAGGTTATTTTCAAAATATAAAACAGAGTGACTGTGATGAGAAAGACATTATCAGACATTTAAGGTATAAATATTTACAAAAGGGAGGCTTCCCTTGGAGCTGTTAACATTCTTGATTAAACTTAAAAATTCTGAAGGAAACATATCTGTAAGAAATAATGAACATCTACAGGATTCTATGTTTTTAAAATAAGTTATTGTTAGTCAAGTAAAAATAGGTCTTCAGCATTCTAGTAGGTTTAAAACAGTGATTGTAATAAATGTTGTGGGGATAATACATATTATAGTGAATGATGACTGGGTGGTAGTGTATTTATTACTTTAGAATTATCACTAAATGAATCATTAAAACATGGTCACGAAGCCCTCAGTGGGTATCAGATCCACCCTCCTTCTTTTGCAGATGAGGAAACTAATGATGGAATCACTCTCTCAAGGTCCCACAAATAACCCATGGCGATTCCAGGATGAAGGCCAGTGTCCAGTGCCAGATTTGGCTCCACATTGCTTAATGTGCTGGAACCATTATTGTTTGAAGATTTACCCTGTCACAGTCCAGATGCTTAATGCATAAAAATGTGATCCCGAGACTAATGCCTTTACATCAATGGTCAATGTGATTATTCTTCCTTAACAAAGCGGATCTGTTAAGAGTCAAACATATGGAGTCAGAACAGAGCCTTTCCTACATGCAATCCTTTTTCATTCATGAAGTCAACATTCGGTGTTCTTTCCAAGGTGCCCCTGCTCAAAGGAATACGTTAACATTAAGGTAAATAAGAAGAGTATTGCTACCTAATGAACTGGGACTAAAATCTGCCAGGTCACAATACATGAAAATATGTTCATTAGTTGCTTAAGTAACAGAGCACCTAGCCAGGGAAGGAGGAGTCTCTGATCTGATGGCCAAACCTGGTTAAGGAAATATGCCTGCCATATTTTACTTCTCCACCTTTTTAGCTTGGATGGCTTCTACCTTGCCCCAAAGCAACCCAATCTCCGATAATCTATAGATCAAAGATGGCACAACAAAGATGTTTGGTTGCTTCAACTACAGATGAGATTGTTTTCTCATGCATGACGTGAAAACATGGTCATTATTTCATAGGATTTGTGAGGAAATTAAATAAGGTGATATACAAAAAATACCAGTGGCTAGGCAGCTTTCCAATAAATGTTAGCACACTAACATAGCAGGGTAATCATATATTGAAGGTCTAATATCTATCTATCTATATCTATATCTATCTATCTATCTATCTATCTATCTATCTATCTATCTACATTCTTTTTTTTTTACCAATATACACAACAAAGATTATGGAGCTTGTACAATGTTCAAACATTTCAGTTCTGATTAACTTTTAGTACCAACCAAATTTAAAATCCCGAAGTTTCCTCCAACTGCCTTTAGAATTAAGGGTAAATTTTTAGGGCGGTATTAGTGGTTTCTCAAGATCTATCCCTTGCCTTAATCATTTAAACTCTTGAAGTTCATACAATGACAAATTTACAAGATACTGGTTAATTCTTTTTTTTTTTTTTTTTTTGTCTCCACGGCATATGGAGATTTCCAGTCTAGGGCTTGAATTGGAGCTGTAGCGCAGGTCTATGCCACAGCCACAGCAATGCAGGATCCAAACCATATCTGCAACCTATACCACAACTCACGGCAATGCCAGATACTTAACCCACCAAGCGATGCCAGGGATCAAACCTGCATCCTCAAGGATGCTAGTCAGATTCGTTTCTGCTGAGCCACAATGGGAACTCCAACACTGGTTAATTCCAATTGTCACTCTCTGCCCACCCACCCCATCATTCCCACTTCACTGGCAAATCAATCTAATTGAAGACTGGAATCTATTTGATAGATTTGTCTCCACATTTTGAACGGTAGGTAAATAAAGATTATACAGGAGTTCGCTGGTGGCCTAGCGGTTAAGGATCCAGCATTGTCGCTGCAGTGGCATGGGTTCTATCCCTGTTTGAGAAGCTTCTGCCTGACATTGGCAAGGTATGTGTGTGTGTGTGTGTGTATATATATATATATATATATATATCTCCAATTGTAATCAGATATTTATTGGATTCTACAAAGCAAAGAAAAATGAAATGACTTCATTTTCCAAAATTGGAAAAACAAAAGATTTTGTGTGTGTGTGTGTTTCTGTCTTTTTAGGGCTGCACCCGTGACATATGGAGGTTCCCATGCTAGGGATCCAATCGGAGCTGCAGCCGCCGGCCCACACCACAGCCACAGCAACACCAGATCCGAGCTGCGTCCGTGACCTACACCATAGTGCACGGCAATGCCGGATCCTTAACCCACTGAGCGAGGCCAGGGATCGAACCTGCAACCTCATGGTTCCTAGTTGGGTTCATTTCTGCTGCACCACGACGGGAACTCCCAAAAGATTTTTTTTAAAAAAAGAATATAAATTCTCCATTTTCTCATAGTTAAAAGCATATTCACTATAATCTGACATGTAAGTGTTTGCACTAAGAGTAACCTTGGTCAAGGGCGTGAATCCTTCTGAGCCTCAGTTATTTTACCTATTAATTATGGGAAAAATCAATGTCACATATTTAGGCACTTAATAGACTGTTATTATATACCATAAATACTAAATAAATATTAACTATAAGTAAAAGTATTATTCAATTTTACATAAATTACAGAGCAATATGTTGAGGGCGCTTATCCCTTCTGTTTACTTTGTCCCTAGTAGGGGTTACCGAGAGCACAATGCAGACTAGAAGTTTTACAGCTTTGTTGGTGTGGAGCAAAACAACAGAGTGCATAATTAGCAAATACAGCAGGCAGATACACGTGAATGACTAGCATTATATTTAGCCTTTTTTATTGGAGGAGTTCCCCAAATCAATATGAGAATATGCTGCAGACACCTCACCTGTGTGATATTATAGAACAGTGGGGTGGATACTGGGCCACCTTTGTGTGGCTAGGAAAATGGAAGGGTAAGTAAATTAAGTCGTTTGTCCAGGAATTAAGCGCTGGCATGAGATGCAGCCAAATTTTAAAGCAGGTCTGTGTTACTTTTATCACCAAAATTCTTGCCCATGCAAGGAAGATGGGCAGGAGATGTTTAGAAACGGTCTACGACAGCCTAGCGGAAGAAGCAATCATTTCCAGATGGAGCAGTTAATGATGATAACTCTGCAAAAGTTAGAATTTGACTAAAGCCTTGAATTAAGGGCAGCATTTGTGTATTTGACATGTGGGACAGTATTTTAATCAGACAAATATGATGAAAAAAACTCTGGAGACTCTAAAGCATCACATATTCAGTATAATTTTACTGGCATCTGGATACACAGGTTGAAACAATTGGAAAAAGATGTGGAAAGCAGATCATGATAGGTGATACATTGAATAAAATCATAATGGTAATAAAAATAACAATATGGCAAAAAATCAACAGCCACTGAGTGCCTTGAGATGTTGTACATTGAGTTAGGAATTTCAGATAATTATTTATGGTCCTTTGTGCTTTGCATATTTATAGCAGTGATTCTGTGAGATGGATTGAGAAAAGGTTAGCCTAATTTTACAGATGCATAAATTGAGGGTATATTCTGGACATTTTATTTAAGGGCTTACGGATGGAGTGTCTGCCCTTCTATAACCTTTAGCAAATTTTGTCCGAGAAACCAGGCAGGTCATCTAAAGTTAAACAACTCTTCTATATGCTAGGCAAATTGGAGCCCACTTCTAACAGTCTCATTGCATTTTATCCCCAACAATAGCATGACTTTGTAACAAATAAGTTACGATTCAATCTATTAAAAAGTACATTTTATTTCCATTAAGTTAAAGTCAAGTTGTATCTTTCTGGGGATATACTTTCCTGCTTGGATTGAAAATAACATTATTTTGATTTATTAGGCTTTTTCATTCACGTTAGTGTATATTTTATTGATTGTTATATTTATTCCTCTTGGCGAGTCTTATTTATTTTATGCTGATTTTGATTCTTTTTAAGGTACCTTTTTCTTCTATGATCTAGTGTCTATTTCTGGGAGCAGTTTATGTTATTGCCTAAATACTCAAAATAGCTTATGTCATTTCTACAGAAGAAATCTGAAGAAGTGACTTTTCAGATGTTTCATGTGTTCATAAAATATTTTAGCTCTTCATGTATATTAGTGTTTTATGAATCTGAATGAATAAAGATATTTAAACTAATGTTAATAATACCACACTGTGCTTTCCTGTTTATAGAGAGTTTTCACACGTATAATCACATTGACTTCAGAGCTACGCTAGGTAGTAGAGAAAAAGTATTTGTTACATTAATGGGTAAACTGAGGAAGAAATAAATTCATATTACTGAGTACATACCATATACAAGTCTGATTTGGGGATATTTAGTCTAGTGACCTCTGCTATCAATATATGGATTATAAATTATGACTCTAGTGAGCTCTTTTTTTCCTTTTCCATTACTTTTGCTTTTTTAAAAATTTTTTCATACCTTCCTAAAGCAGAGAGAGCTTATCTCACTCCAGCGTATTTCCATTGCCCATGAACTTCCCCCTTAATGCATTGATAGCATATGCAACACCCTCCACAATTGGATCCCACCAAAAAATTTCCCAATCGTATGGCCATTTCTCATTCACACCAGCTTTAATTCGTAAGCAAATACTGTTTGGCTTTCTACATGATGTATAATTTTTGCTGGTTTTGCATTGTGTGGTTAGAACATGAAAACTACTTGTATAGGAATTCTCGCTTCTCTGCAGGGAGAGATGGATTCGGATATAAGCAGCCCTAATATAGCATAGAAACTGGATGACATTGTGCGATGGGTGTCCAGAAGTTGGACAAAAGTCAACTCAGCAGTACGTAGGATACAAAAGTAGGTTATTTGTTGTGCTCTGTGAATTCCTGAGTTTCTCTAGAGGTATCTCAGGGGGTGTATGAAGGGTGCAGAGGAGGTGGGGGAGGCACTTAAGGGGCAAGAGTCTGATCCTCTCTTCTCTGATGCAACCCATCTATCTCCTCCCTTTCTTATGGCCGGACGCCCTGCACGTCAACAGCATTTCATTTGGAGAATGAAAGCCGGTGCTTACACAATGGAGGAAAAAAAAAATCAAAATAACAGCACTAGGCAATCAGAGATATTTCCAGGAAGACCTTAAACATGAGGGGGCCTCCTTGATTTTATAAGTAGGAACGGGGTAAGCAAAGAACAGAGGAAATGTTAATATTTTTAAATGATTAGCCTTTTATTTACCTCACAGTCCACCTTTTGTCAGAAAATGCTTTCAGTATTTTGTTCGGCTTTATTTTGTTTTAATTTTTCTCTGTTTTTGTACCATCCATGGTCAAAGAATTAATTTACTCAGCAAGTTGGTATTATGTGCATAGGAACAGAGTCTGTCAATATAAGCAGAACTTTAAAAATGTTTATTTTTGGGTTACTTGTTTTAGTGATTTCTTTACTTTTTTTTTTTTGAGGTAGAGGTACATGAGAAAGTGTTGTTAAAGAAAACAACTGCTTTGAAATCAGAGTGAGTTGGTGACTTGAATTTTATTTGACTGTTTTTAAGTAACCTGATTTACCTAAATTCACTTGAATCCAAATCTGATATATCCTGGTAAGTCACTGAAATTGCTGAGGCAGAAATGTGTTTGTTTCAAGATTGCATGCATCCTACAGTATTTGGGTACCACATTTTAACTTAAATACACACACACACTCTCACGTTCCATAGGCACTAAGTGTCGACAACTCCAAAAATCCCTCTACTATTTTCCAGCCTGAAATTTACAAAAGTTGTTTTGTTTTGTTTTTTTCTCCTCACTGAGGGATATATTTGAGGAAAATAATAGACCTGCTTCACTCCTTGACTAGGAAAATGACCCCCTGTTCCCAGTAACATTTTTGTTCAGAGCTTTCTCAAGCTTCATCTATAATCCAAACAAGCTGTCAAATATTTGTCCTAGAAAAGACAGTCTTCCCTTTATGGAGTTAAGAAATTTCACATTTCAAGGAAATACTAGTATCTTTAAAGATTAGAAAGTGTTCTTTTCACAGAGGTGGCCATAAAGGGGGAGAAGATGAAATCTTAACAGTTGACTGCCTTGGAAAAATTGTGCTTATTAGGTGTTTTGACATTAAATTTAAAGGTTTTGACCTTAAAGGTTTCCAAAAGCCACATCTTTATTAAAACTTGAATAATGCTTCAGACATAGCCTATGGGGTAATGGTTACTCAAGTGATATCACTCATTGTGCTCTTTAAACTTTCAAAGTAGATACCAGATTTTCCCCATGTGTGGCTATATTTGTTAATTGATCAAATATTTATTGAAATTCCATATGTGACAAACATTGAGTTAGGCCTAGAGGATGTACCATGAATGTGATGGGGTCATTGTCCTCAGGGGTTTTTCAGAATCTAAGAAGGGAGGCTGATATGTGAGCAAAGCAAATACACACTTCAATTCCATTAATTTCAGCATATGTCCTGTTTGTTGAATATTTAGAATGTACTAAGCAGTGTGTTAGGAACTAGAAATACAAGAAAGAAATAAGATGCTTTTCTGCTCCTTGTGGAATTTAGACTATTGAGGCAGAGAGACAAAAACATATTATTTTAGAATCAATACATTAGAAGAAGGGAAGAAGTTCATTCTGAGCAGGAGGAAAAAAATCATCAGAAAACCTGGCCTGAAACATTAAATACCCATAGCAAATGCTAAAATACCTTGACTCTTTTGATGCGAACAATGACTCTGTCAAGGATCCTATTTACTGCATGCAGTATCCCTCAGCAAAGAAGTACCCAGGGTTTAAGAGTAAACTGCTGCCTACAGCAGGACATCAGATGGTTCCAAAGGCAAATGCTTCCTTAAAGGGGGTGCAACTCTGGATGATGGAATAAAGGATAAGAAAGAAAATGGGTTCAGGCTCCCACTGCTTCTCTGAGTTTGAGACAGAACTGGAGACAGGACAGCACAAGTGAAGGCAGTCAGGTGCTAGTTAGGTGGATCCGCTGCAATGCATGACTGTGCTGGAAAGATAGAGAGAGGACCCTAAAGACACAGAGAGCAGGGTGCTGACCCTCCCACACAATGGTCAAGGCAATCTAAGAGGTGCTGCCGTAGGACAGTGCCTTGCAGCCATCTGGACGCTATGTTCTCAAGATCTGATATCTGACTCTTCCCAAACCCTTCCTTGCTCATAGATTACAAACATCGGATTATCGTTGGCTGAAAGCTTATCAGCTTCAAGAAAAGGGTAGATGATGTGGTCCTTAGTGTAAGTGACTGATGTGTGAGTTGCCTACCTAATAGGCATTGTGACTTACAGGAGAATTGGAGCAAGTTTTACCTCCAAAGTGACCATCACTCACTTTCTATCTCTTATTTGACTGTTTAAATCAAATGCAATGTAAACCCAAATAGTTCATTTCAGCTTTGTGAGTTACTTTTAATCCCAGAACCAATAATTCACCATTCTGTACAACACAAATTTATTTACTAAAGTATTTGCAGAAATAAAAAAAAAATGGAGGTAGAGACAGTGGGATTACTGAGAAAGAGAAGGATGGAAGAAAGAAGTAAACTTTCATAACAAGACCTTACATTTGCTTTCTTATTAATCTTTGAATTATATTTCTAATTAACTCATTACTGTTAACAATTAACATTTAATTTTTTTTGTCTCTTTGGGTCACGCCTGTGGCACGTGGAGGTTCCCAGACTAGGGGTCGAATTGGCACCACAGCCTCAGGACTATGCCACAGCCATGGCAGCATCAGATCTGAGCCGCACCAGCTTGTAGCAACGCCGGATCCTTAACCCGCTGAGTGAAGCCAGGGATCCAACTTGCAGCTTCGTGGATACTAATTGGTTCTTAACCTGCTGAGTTGCAATGGGAACTCCTTAATGACTAAATTCAATAGATATAAAGAATATTTTAACCTACTAGGCATGCATTTTCAAAATTCCTACACACAACACAAGCCCCTTAATCATAGTTGAACCTGGAGGAAGTGAGTAAGCTTGTCCTGGGGGGTTTCCTTAAGAACAGTAGTGAGCTAATGTGGTTTCTGTAAGTCCAACAGTTAGGTAAGGGGAAAGTCAAGGCTAGACCCGGGTACCTGCATTCCTAATTCAATGTTTCCTATTACCAGAAAGAGAATCTGCCTATTTCAAAGATAGTATAAACTGGGAGTCTGTTAATATTTAGAAGAACTCCTAGGGCTGTCCAAATACACATTACTCTAAGACGCAGCAATGGGGAGTCTCAGTGTATCCGTGCATAAGTTAAAAAGATGGTGTGGACATTTAATGCCTCTATTTGCGTCTATTCTGGTACATGCTTATAGTTCACATTCCATTAGGAGAGGAGTGGGGAAAAAGACTTTCACCTCTGATCATTTCTTTTCTTTTTTTTCCACTGTACAGCATGGTGACCAGTTACACATACATGTATACATTCTTTTTTCTCACGTTATCATGCTCCATTCCATCATAAGTGACTACACATAATAGGAATTCCAGAAGGAGAAGGAAAAGAAAAGGGGATTGAAAATATATCTGAAGAAATTACGGCTGAAAACTTTCCAAATATAAAGGATACTGACATCAAGATACAGGAAGCATATAGGGCCACAAACAAGTTGAACCCAAACAGGCCCACACCAAGACATATTATAATAAAAATGGTCATTTCTTTTCTTTTTTTTTTCTTTTTTTTATTTATTTATTTTTTTTTTTTGAATGTCCAAACCTGCAGCATCTGGAAGTTTCCCAGGCTAGGGGTCGAATCAGAGCTGCAGCAACTGGCCTACGCCACAGCCAGGGCAACACCACATCCGAGCCACATCTGCCACCTATGCCACAGCTTTCGGCGGCACTGGATCCTTAACCCACCGAGAGAGGCCAGGGATCGAACCTGCATCCTCACAGAGACAATGCTGGGTCCTTAACTTGCTGAGCTACAACGGGAACTATGCCTCTGGTTATTTCTTGTTGGCAATTTATTCTTCTGTAGATAGCGATACTTAAATGAGATTTCTGGATTCCGTGGAACCTGTGGAGTTCACTAGTGATTCACATCTCTCTAAAATCTTGAGACTCAAGTATTTGTACGATGTGAAGTATGGAATTAGATTTGCAGTTAGCACATAGAGCACTGTCCACAGCAAGCACATTATAAACAAGATTCAATTCATTTCTGTGGTCTACCAAGTACTTGGCAATATAGGAGGTATTTTCATGAAGATGCTCTCATTTGGTTATCAGAACAACCTCTGAGGTAGAGGTTATTATTCTCACTGTAGCAAATGAGAAAATAGAACTTCAAAGGCTAAGCATTAAAAGCTGATCCAAGGGATATACATACTGTAGAACCTGAAATCACACCCAGGTGTTTGACTCCACACCTTTTTTTTTTTTTTTTAGGGTCACACCCACGCCATATGGAGGTTCCCAGGCTAGGGTCCAGTCGGAGCTGTAGCTCCCGGACTATACCAGAGCCACAGCAACACAGGATCCGAGCCATGTCTGCAACCTACACCACAGTCCACAGCAACGCCGGATCCTTAACCCACTGAGCAAGGCCAAGGGTCAAACCCAAGTCATGGATAATAATTGGGTACATTGCCACTGAGCTACGATGGGCACTCCTTATCCATTTTTTTTTGTTGTTGTTGTTGTTGTCTTTTTGCCTTTTCTAAGGCCGCTCCTGTGGCACATGGAGGTTCCCAGGCTAGGGGTCTAATTGGAGCTGTAGCCACCGGCCTACATCACAGCCACAGCAACACGAGATCTGAGCTGCATCTGTGGCCTACACCACAGCTCACGGCAACGTCAGATCGTCAACCCACTGAGCAAGGCCAGGGATCGAACCCGCAACCTCATGGTTCCCAGTCGGATTCGTTAACCACTGCACCATGACGGGAACTCCCTCCTTATCCATTTTAAATGTAATAGTTTACATCTACTAACCCCAAACTCCCAGTCCATCCCACTTCTCCACTTCCCTCCTGGCAACAACAAGTATGTTCTCTGTCTGTGTGACTCAAACTCTTATGCCTACGTAAAGAATAGCAACAACAATAAACTCTTTACAATTAAAAAAAATAAAAACAGTAGTATTTATTATATTATACAACTAGAATCCTGCTTGTACTGAAGGACAAAGCAGTATATTCTATTTGAGAATTCTTCTGTGAGCAGAAGAGATGAATGAGGAAAGAGTCCTTATGATGGGAGTGAACAGGGGAGAAAAGATGGGACTGCAAGCCTCCAAGGGTATCTCGGGGAAACATTTTTCATAAGTTTGCTTTCTTCCAAAAATAGTATGTGTTGGAGTTCCCACTGTGGCACAGCGGAAATGAATCTGACTAGTATCCACGAGTATGTGGGTTCGATCCCTGGACTTGCTCACTGGGATGGGGATCCAGTGTTGCGGTGAGCTCTGGTGTAAGTTGCAGACGTGGCTCGGATGCTATGCTGCTGTGGCTGTGGTGTAGGCCTGCAGCTGCAGCTGCCATTCAACCCTTAGCCTGGGGACTTCCATATCCAGAGGGTGTGGCCCTAAAAAGCAAAAAAGCAAAAGAAAAACCTATATGTTGATTTATTAACAGGTCTGAATATTTATGATCAAATATTTAACTTTGAGTGAAAATACTAATTTGAACAGAAGCAGGACAGAGACTGGTGAGTTCAGGGAAAAGAGCACACAAATAAGAAAAACAGGAAAATTAAATCTTATTGTCATGACTGCAAAAAGGAGAAAATCAGCGAACACAAATATCTCAGTCACCTGCTGTTTGTCCTATTGTTTGTCATGCGCTGAGCCAAGGAATTTATTTTATGTTCTTCTTAAAAAGTTTCCTCCCATGAATTCTCTGAGGGAGAAATGATGAGTCTATGGTTCAGATGCAGAAACCAAGGTTCAAATTTATTTTAAAATGTAGCCAAGGACACTTAATTGGCTGATTTCAAAACTCAAATTGTTTATGCACCCCACTGACTTCACCTATGTCAAGCACAGTGTATATCATTCAAGTAATAAAAAATGTAGACTTGTATCCTTGTATTAGTTAATGTTTTAAAGCTCTGTGTGTCTTCTTGCAAGCTTGCCCTTAAGTCTGGCATGATCAAGACAACTGCAATTTAGAAGGGACATTAAATTCAAAATTTCAATTACTAAAATTTCATCCCTAATTCTAACACTTACATGGGAATTCATTTATTCAAAACTAATTTATTATGCACTTTCTATGTCTTAGAAACACCTCTAGAATAGTAATTACTACCCTCACCACCCTTTCCTTCCATGAATTAATATACTTGGAAATAAAAATAAGTAAAAATGAGTTCCCACTGTGGTGTAGCAAGTTAAGATCCAGTGTCATCAATGTAGCTGCTTGGGTCACTGCTGTGGCTTGGGTTCAGCCCTTGGCCTGGGCACGTCTGAATGCTGCCAGTACAGCCAAAAAAAAAAAAAAAAAAAGGAGAGAAACAAAAAACCAGAGAGAGAAGTAAAAATATTTATTGCAATCCAGAAGAGTTTCTAAAGGGGTGACTCAGTGGTGACACAGGAGCAGAAAGAGGGGGATTTGAAGCCCCAAAGGGAGGGACCTTCAAAGACTGCCCAAGATAAACAGGTTCAAGCTAAGACCTGAGGAGTGAGTAGTAGTTCAGCAGGTTAGAATTAGAGTATGGAAAGTAGTAGGAATTAAGATGGCTTTTAAAAGAAGGAAAAGTGGAGTTCCCATCGTGACTCAGCAGAAATGAATCTGACCAGTATACATGAGGATGTGGGTTTGATCCCTGGCCTCGCTCCGTGGGTTAAGGCTCTGGTGCTGCTGTGAGCTCTGGTGCAGGTCTCAGATGAGGCTCAGATTTGGCATTGCTGTGGCTGTGATGTAGCCCAGCAGCTAAGCTCCAATTTGATCTGTAGCCTGGGAACCTCCATATGCTGTGGGGGTGGCTCCCCCCAAAAAAACATTAATTAATTTAATTAATTAAAATGAAGGAAAAGTATGTGACTGCTGAAGGGAGTAAAGGAAGTATTATTAAGAACTCTGAAACCCATATTAAGAAGTTTAAAATTTATTATGATGACAGTAGGAAGCCCTTGAAGGACAAGGAGTGTTGATTCCAATATAATGAAGAGGTGAGGAATAAGCAATCAGTGCAGGCCAAGCGAATCAGCTAGCTTTGCTGCATAACAAATCACCCCATGGTTGGTGTCCTAGAACCACAACAGTACATTCTATAATGTAGCTTCAGGTCAGTTGAAGATGAGCTGGTCTAAATTGGACTCCGCAGTAGTGGCTTTGCTCTAATGTGTCTCTCTCTCTCTTTTTTTTTATACTGGTGGGCAAGCTGAATATGTGTATTGCATACAGAGAGCAGAGATACTAGCAAGGAAACAGAAATTCATGAGATCCTACAAGGCTGGACTGCTCAATATGGTCCATTTGCTATATGCAGCCATTTAAATTTGTTTTAATTAGTTAAAATAATACAAAATTTCTAAAACAATTATTTATTTTGCAATAGTGCTCAAATTCGGAGTTCCCATCATGGTGCAGTGGTTAATGAATCCGACTAGGAACCATGAGATTGAGGGTTCGATCCCTGGCCTTGCTCAGCGGGTTAAGGATCTGGTGTTGCTGTGAGCTGTGGTGTGGGTCACAGACGCGGCTCGGATCCCGAGTTGCTGTGGCTCTGGTCTAGGCTGGTGGCTACAGCTCCGATTAGACCCCTAGCCTGGGAACCACCATACGTCGCGGGAGAGGCCCAAGAAAAAGCAAAAAGACAAAAAAAAAAAAAAAAAACCCAGTGCTCCAATTCTCCCTGTCACTAATGTGATAGCACCAGCACAGAAAATGAATCTTTCCATCATCACGGAAAGTTTTATTGGGCAGTACTCCCTTAAGACTACTTTCTCCCGTATTGCATCAGGGAAAGCAAATTCCATGGACAAACACAATGTCAAGGGGTGAAAAAATAGACTCAGCTCACCGTGAGGCCATGTCAAAGCTACAGATACAGGGGGAGATAAAGGGTAGGGAGCATCTAATTCAATACTAAATTATTATGTTACAGGAGGGTTGGTGGCGGCCAGGATAATGGAAAGGAAGATGGAGAGAGTTTTATTAACTAGAAAGAAATTGAAGAGTGGTTATTAATAGAACTTGATGAAAGAACATTTAGGATTGCTGAAAAAAGGAAACAAGAATCACGTCCAGAATTTTTGCTTGAACTAGGAAAACAAGGCAGTGCCAAATGCTGAGCCAGAAAGAAGTCAGATAAAAGTTTAATGAGATTAAGCCCACCAATTACAAGCACGCCTCTGAGGACTAGGACTCATATAATGCCAGGTCCAAATTATGGAATTTATTAATGTGGCTTTTTTTGTGTTTTTTTTTTTGCCTTTTTTAGGGCTGCAACTATGGCATATGGAGGTTCCCAGGCTAGGGGTCCAATTGGAGCTGTGGCCGCCGGCCTACACTAGAGCCACAACAACGTGGGAGCCTGCTGCCATCTGCAACCTACACCACAGCTCGCGGCAATGCCAGATCCTTAACCCACTGAGTGAAGCCAAGGATGGTACCCGCATCCTCGTGGATGCTAGTTGGGTTCATTAATGGCTGAGCCAGGACAGGAACTCCTAAGGTGACTTTATATTCTTTGCCATAATTTTTTTATAGGCTTCTTTCTTCCTCCTCCATCCTTCAAATCTGCTCCTCTGAATTACAACATTATTTATTTTTAAATTGAAACAGATTTGGCAGATAATATTGTATAAATTTAAGGTGCACAACATGTTAACTTGGTAAATAATATTACTGCCGTTGCAGTGATAGGGCCTTTATCATGTCACAGAATTATCATTTCTTCTTTGTGTCTGGAATAATTAGGATCTAGTCTCTTGGCAAGTTTGGTGGTTATAATTCAATACTGCTGTTTATGTTCCCCATACTGTGCATGAGATTTCCACGACTCATTTAGTCCTGGTTGTTAGTTTTCACCCTTAAACACCTCTTCTATTCCCGCACTCCCCAGCCCCTGGGAACCACCACTGTACTCTGTGTGTATAGATTTGGCTTTCTTAGCTTCCCCATTAAACCGATATCATACAGTATTTGCTTAGTACTGTCACCATCCACTCAGGCTTTTAAGCAAACAGCAGATTTTCAGTACATGTTAGCTGCTTGTTGAAAGTACACAGCGAATCAACAAATATATAATATTTTTTTTTCTTCCAAAAGCCGATCAGAGAGCACTTGAAAGTGAATTCCTTGAGTTTAAATTCCATGTGAATGTTTTCACTTTAACATGTTGTGCTACAGTCATCAAGAACACATTCTCTTTGATATAGTTTAGGTGTGGTTTCGAAAAAAATCTGTTCATCGGACTCAACTTCTCTCTCCCGTTCTTTCTTCTTCCTCCAGAGCACACCCCTCTACTAATCTGAAGCTTACAGGGTATTTAACAGTACATACATAATCTTTCCAGCAAAACCCATACCCCTTTTTTTAATGGTTTGGGAAAATGAAGCACTGAATCTCTGAGGCATGTACCTAACCTCTTTGTTTATGTGTTTTTGGATTGTTTTGTTTGACGGCTAGAGGGTTATAGAGTGAAGGATGACTCAGAGAAAAGCCAGCTGTTCTGGGATGCAGGAAAAGGCTTTTTACAGCCCTAATTGATCCCAGTGTCTGCTCTCCAGGCCTTGCCCTTACCCCTTTTTTTTTTTTTTCCTTTTAGCAAAACCTGCAGCATATGGAGGTTCCCAAGGTAGGGGTCGAATTGGAGCTGCAGCTGCCAGCCACAGCCACAGCTACAGCCACAGCAACTCAGGATCCAAGCCGCCTCTGTGACCTACACCACAGCTCACAGCAAAGCTGGGATCCTTAACCCAGTGAGTGAAGCCAGGGATCGAACCTCTGTCCTCATGGATACTAGTTGGTTTCATTAAACGCTGAACCATGATGGGAACTCCCTACTTTTCTTCATATTAGGGAACTTTAACATAATGTGGCTTTACGTGGGTTTGTCTTCATAAACAAGACAGTGGGATAACTTCCCATGATTTTTGAATCAAGGCATGGGGAGATGGAAATAGTGAATCAGCAGATTTTTTTAATCCTCAAAAAAAGTATTAGAGATAATCAAATTTCACTTAAGGGTATAAAAAATTGGTAAGATTTATTATGTGCTAAGTACATATAATATGTCTAGTTCATTTTACCTTTCCATTGATCAGTGAATATTAACTCTTATTTTCTAAGTGAAAAAACTGGAGCTTGAGGGGCTTGCATAATGAGCCCAAGACCATCTAGGTATCACATGATAAAAACTTAGACTTGAACTCAATTCTGACTCCCGAGTCCATATTCTTTATCAATTTGACAGACAGTAATACGACAGTTCTCACTTAAATAAATTGCTGTTATAATTAAGGCCATGGTTTCTTGATCCGTTTCTTGGTTTTACATACAATTCTATCTTACTACTCACACAATTTACATGGAAATTGCCCACTTTCCCAAGATCGCGTAATCAAAGGGCATAGAGCCTTTTTGTTTGTTTGCTTATTCTGCTTTACTAACATTTTTATTTTTAATTTTTTTTCTACGGGTCTTTTTTATTGACGTATTGTTGAGATATATGTTTGCCTCAGGTGTGCTGCACAGTCAGTCAGCGTGATCAAAATGATCCACATGGTAAGTCTAGTGACCATCTAGCCCCATAAACTTGTGACAGGTGTTCCCTAACGGTTTAGCCATTGAGGAGGATTCAGTGTTGTCATTGCTGTGTCTTGAGTTTGATCCCTGGCCTAGAAACTTCCACATGCTGCAGGTGACACCCCCCCCAAGTTAATAATATTATTGACCATATTCCTTATGCTGTATATTACATCCCTCTGGCTTACTTATCTATAACTGGAAGTTTGTACCTTTTAATCTTCTTCACCTACTTTACACATACCCCCTTCCCCTCTGGTACCCACTGTTTATTCTTTGTGAGTCTGTTTCTATTTTATTACGTTTGTTCTTTTGTTTTTTAAATTCCACATATAACTGAGATCATACAATATTTGTCTGTCTTTACTCGATTTATTTTACTCTTGACATTATACCCTGTAAATCCATCCTTGTTGTCACAAATGACAAGACTTCTTTTTTATGGCTGTATATATACATATACGGATGTGTTTGTGTATGTGTGTATATGCACATATATATGTATATATAAATTATCCATTCATCTATTCTCTCAGATTTCTTCCATATCTTGGCTATTCTAAGTAAGCTGCAATGAACGCTGGGGTGCAAGTATCATCTTGAATTATATTTTTGTTTTTTTTCTGGTAAATACCCAGAATTGGATTGCTAGACCTTATGGTAGTTCTATCTTTAATTTTTTGAGGAACCCCCATGCTGTTTTCCATAATGGTTTCCCAATTTACATTCTCTCCAAGAGTGCACAAGGGTTTCCTTTTCTTCATAGCCTCACCAGCACTTGTTTTTTTTTTTGTTTTTTTGGTGATAGCAATTCTGACAATTACAAAGTGCCACCTCATTGTAGTCTTGATTTGCATTTTCCTGATGATTAGTGATGCTGAACATCTGTTCATGTGCCTGTGGGCCATCTGTATGTCTTCTTTGGAAAAATGTCTATTCAGGTCCTCTACTCATTTTTTAATCACGTTATTTCTGAAATGCCGGTCTCCTGAGTCATATTTCATGCATTTCCCAACTGTTTTTTTAATCATGGCTCTGAATTTAAGAAGACAGAAGGAAACACCCACTTTTGGCTTCACAGAATAAGGTCATTAAAAAGAGTAGGACTCATTTCAGACTCTCCTGGAAGCACGTGATGGTTTCAATTATATTTTCTGGCACTAAAGCAAAATTCCTACTCTAGCAATAATGTCACTCCCTGCCTCTTCCTCTGTACCTTACAGACTGGTACCAAGATGTTTTTTTGGCAGGGAAGGCTGTCTTTCATCATCTCAACAAGATTGAAGACTCACAATACAATATACCACTTAATAGCCATATGACACTGGGAAAGACGCTGACTGTCTTTCAATATCGTTTCCTTCATTTTTAGCAATAAACCTACCTCACAACAATGTTTTTGTTTGAGAGAAGGTGATATGAACATTGAAGGCAAACTAAACTCACACTGAGACATCGTGACCAATAACAGATGATTCCTTAGGACTAGATTTTCACATCAGAAAAGAGAACAGGAAATTACTAATAAAAATAACAAAGATTTAAAACTAAGGTGGTGTTATTCCTCCCCCCACCCAACCTTTCTCATCCTGTTCCTCTTTCCCTTCCATCTTCCCTTTTCAGTCAATTCAGTTCAAAATCAATTGCATGTGGGCGAGTAAGGTAGGCGTCTGTTCATGAGACAGTGGTAGGACAGGAGATTAAATTAGAGCTTGGACATGCACAGAGAGGAGATGATAGCCCAGTGAGGGACTTCAGACACCAAGCGCAGTGATGTAAGTGGGGTGGGAGTGTGGAGAGAAGCCAGCACTCCATGTTGGGTTTTCAGGTCACAGTGGGGTAAGAAGCACGCCCTCCTCAAGTGAGGGTGCTCTCACAACCACAGCCTGATGGCCAGGAGGGGGTGTGAGAACCCAAGTGGGGTAAAGCGTGTGTCTGCACCCTGGGAGGCTGGTTGCCTTGGGGTGCTGGAGCCCCCGCTGGCGTGATGAAGAGGGCATGATATGAAGAAATTTACTATGTGAAGACTTAACATCTATTCATGGTGGTTTGGATGTTTGCAAGGGGTTCAGGAGTAAGTCCTGGGGACTTGGGAGGGCTGTTTACAAACAGGGATATTGATTAAATAACAAAATATACTAAGGAAACAGGATCCAGGCTTCCTGCCACTAGCAAAGTGTGTTAGAGAGGAAGAGAGAAAGAGAAAAAACACTGGGATGAATTCTAAGGTTTTGGAATGAAATTGGTGGTGCAGGTGTAAATCTGCAGATGGATCAGTAGGTGGGTATACAAATACATACACATATAATGGATGTGTTGGTATACGTGCTTATATTCCTAGTTCTGTCCATCGAGGATGCCTCAGCACCACTAAGTCCCAACAGCAATGAGTACACCTTTGTTCCCTGGCCAGATTCTCCCCTGAAAGAAACCAAGGCTTCCAAGAAAAATAGCTGAGAATGGGAAAGTACAAGAGGAGTTTGAACATCTGGTGTACCCCAAAATAAGAATTTTCTGAAAAACTGGTAAGGTCTTGTGGCAAACAACATAGAATACAGCTTGAAAAGTTTCCCACTATTCAAATCTGGGAAAATCTGATCATTCATTAATTAGAGATAAAGTAGAAATGATTTGCTTCTCTGTACTGAAATAAATACATACATACATACATATGTAAAACAGAAGGTGCCACATTTACATTAGCTCAAAGTACCTCTCCATAAAATTCTTATTAACCCAAAAAATGTTTTAAAAAGTAATTTCCTGCAGGGAAGCTGGGCAGAGAACACACTATTCAAATGACCAGTTAACATCACAAGTAATAGGTCAAATCAAAATTACATGCCACCTAATAGGTTGCAATGAGAACAGAGTGTAACATCTGTGGCATTGCTGTTAATACTGAATCTAACTCTGAGGGAATAAAAGACAAGCCCAAATGAGGGGGTTCTCTGATAATCAAACACAGAACCCCACAAAACTCACCTGTAGTCTTGAGAAGGTTGAGATTCTGCAAGTCAAAGAAAGCTGAGAAACTGCTTCACACTGAAGGAGACCGAAGAGAGATAACTAAATTCAATGAGAGATTCTGCACCACCTCCTTTTGCTATAAAGGGTATGATTGGGATAATGGGCAAGACATCAATGGGATGGCAAAATTCAATGGGCCAGACATAAACAAAACGAAAAGACAACCCACAGAATGGGAGAAAATATTTGCAAATGAAACAACTGACAAGGGATTAATGTCCAAAATGTATATATACCTCCAGAAGGTCAATACCAAAAAACAAACAATCCAGTCAAAAAATGGGCAGAAGATCTAAACAAGCAATTCTCCAAAGAAGACATACAGATGGCCCAAAAAACACATGGAAAGATGTTCAACATCACTCATTATTAGAGAAATGCAAATCAAAACTACTGTGAGGTACCACCTTACACCAGCCAGAATGGCCATCATCAAAATGTCTACAAACAATAAATGCTGGAGAGGGTGTTCAGAAAAGGGAACCCTATTACGCTGTTGGTGGGAATGTAAATTGGTGCAACTACTATGGAAAACAGGATGGAGATGCCTCAAAAAACTAAAAATAGAATTGCCATTTGATCCAGCAATCCCACTCCCAGGCATCTATCCAGAGAAAACCATGACTTGAAAAATGCATGTACTCCAATGTTCATTGCAACACTATATGCAATAGCTAAGACATGGAAGCAACCTAAATGTCCATCCACGGAGGAGTGGATAAAGAAGATGTGGTACACATACATAATGGAACATTACTCAGCCATAAAAAGGAATGAAATAATGGCATTTGCAGCAACATGGATGCACCTAGAAATTATCATGCTAAATGAAGTTAGAGAGTGAGACACCAATGTCATATGCTATCACTTATATGTGGAATATAAAAAAAATGATACAATGAACTTCTTTACAGAACAAATATTGACTCAGACTTTGAAAAATGTATGGTTTCCAAAGGAGACCAGTTGGAGGGTTGGGGTTACGGGCTGGAAGTTTGGGATGGAAATGCTATACAACTGGGTTGTGGTGATCATTGTACAACTATAACTGTAATAAAATTTAAAAAAATTGTTTTAAAACTTCAGCGTGGTCTGACAATTAGATGGCAATCATATGTCAATGTTAATTTAATTATTTTTTATGATTATATCAGATTAGGTAGGAAAATTCCTTATTTGCCAGAAATACACCATGAAGTGAGGGTGATGGGATATAGCAACAACATATTCACATATAATTCATAAAATGAGAGTTCTTGCTCTGTTTTTGTAAATTTCATAGAATGGCCAGTTTGTGTCACAACAAATGAAAGAAAAAAAAGCTATAGTGAACATTTACTAAACACTTCACTTCCTTCAAAATTGACATATGCTAATTCACTTAATTCTTAAACATTCAGCTAGGACTAGTATCCTTTCTACTTGCAGAAAAGATAGACCTAGGGCAGAAATAATTGTGTTTGGTTCTTTTTCTAAGGATAAAGAGGAGAGAACTGGGCAAACAGAGATAAGGAGACCCCAGAAAACAGCATCACCAGGGGCATTGTTTTGGGAGGCAGGTTTGGATTCAGACAACTTGGACCTCAATCCCCACCCCCTAAATCTATGGTTTGGTGCCAATTACTTAAAAACTCACGCACTATTTTCTCATCTGTGTTGCCTAAACTAGGCCTGTGTTCACTGGTGCCAAATAGAAATGCAGAGACCGAGTTTGGGGCGAAGTAGAGAAGAATAGCTTTATTGCATTCCCAGGCAAAGAGGGAACACAGCAGGCTAGGGTCCTCAAAACTGTGTTTCTTCCTGGAGTGGGTAGTGAGGAGTCTTATAGTGTCCAAGGAGCAGGACGCGATCAGCTAGTGGGCGTTCTTCTGATGGGTTGGTGATGAGGTAAGTGGAAGTCGGTGTCATCAACCTGATTCCAATGGGTCTGGGATCTACGTGCTTGTGGGCAGCACACAGTTAACTTCTTCCACTTGATGGCGGTTTCAGTATCTGCAAAAGAGCTCCAAGGACATGGCTTAGAATATTACCTATAGTCCTTGAAGAAGAACAAAATGGCCTTGACTTTGTTGAATGGCTCAAGTATTATTTTGTCTTGCTTGACTTTTTTTCCTTTCTTCCCGCATTTTATCTCTTCTCTGATTAAATTTATTCTTTGACTAAAGTTTCTTTACAGGCAAAAGACATGGGTTGGAGTCTCTTCTGGGAAGGTCTTATGGGGTCCTGCTTGGTTACACATATAATGAGACAGCTCTCTATGGGTCTGTGAAAAGAAGGTGAGCTAAAAAAATATGAAATGATGAGCAGAGCACCTGGCACAGAATATGCACCTGCTGTATGTCAGCAATTATCCATGAACTGTACAAGTGTCTTCCTATCGCTATAAAATGTGACCGAGATCTTTAAGGAGCAACTTGGTATCTTCACAGGAGAGATCTTGTCAAAACGTTTCTTCTGTGCTGTTCAGAAACAGAGGTTCCCTAACAGAACACAGAATTTTCCAGGTAGTTTTAACTCTGTGCAAACACTGTTGGACCAATTTCACACGATTTAGATTGTGAACTTTAAATTGGGGGGAGCTCATCTTGAATAAAATGAAAATTAACCCATTTAATAGAGGAGATGGATACAGCAGTGCCTGGATTCTATTTACTTGTGCACAATAGATTTAGCTGAATGAACAAATGTGCTTGTATCCCAGTAAACTACAATCCCCTGGGTCTGCAAAGCTCTTTCACATCCATCATATCATTTGATTTTTCTGAACAAACTTGACGTGGGACAGAGCAACGCTTGCTATTCATAAGAAATTTGTGCTTTGAGAATCTAAAGCAGATAGCATATTTAATATTTATTGGATGCTTACTATATACTAGGCACTATTTCAAACTTAAATGGTTTAATTGTTTTAATTATCCAACAATCTGATGGGGTAGGTATGATTATTCCTATTTTACTTGTGAGAGTCTGGAGAGCATCTGAAACAAGGATTTGAACACTGGTATTCTGGTTTCCAAGGCATCTCTTTACTGATACACCATAATCTCTATTTCTTTTTAGCATAAATTGCCTTATTTCCCAAGGTTTCAGCCAGTTTGTAACAGAGTTGATATTCTGATTCCTTTTGAATGTTATTCCACAGTTCTGTAGGTTACATCATGCTTTCTCAGTGACTAAACCATAGTAAATGCACTTCTGTATCCTAGTATCAATCCAGAACATTGAATATGGTCCTATTTTAGCATAGCTTTTATCACTTTATCTCTCCTTTGGTAGCCTCTCTCTCCTCTCCCTCCCTCTCCTTCTCCCTCCCTCTCTCTCGCATCCTCTCTCTACTCCATACCTCTCCCCTCTCCTCCCTCTCCCTCCCTCTCTCTCCCTCTCTCCCTCTCTCTCTCTCTCCCTCCTCTCCCTCTCTCTCCCTCTCTCTCCCTCTCTCTCCCTCTCTCTCCCCTCTTCCTCTCTCTCTCCCTCCCCTTCTCTCCCTCTCCCCTCCCTCCCCCTCCTCTCCTCCTCCTCCCTCCCCCTCCTCTCTCCTCCCTCTCCCTCCCTCTCTCCCTCTCCCTTCTCTCCCTCCTCTCCCTCCCCTCCCTCCCTCCCTCCCTCTCCTCTCCCATCTCTCCTCCCTCTCCCTCTCCCTCCTCTCTCCCCTCTCTCTCCTCTCCCTCTCTCTCTCTCCCTCTTTCTCCTTCTCTCCCTCTCCCTCTCTCTCTCCCCCCCCTCTCCCTCCTCCCTCCCTCTCCTTCTCCTTCTCCTCCCCCCTCCCCTCCTCCTCTCCTCCCTCTCTCTCCCTCTCCTTCTCTCTCCTCTCCCTCTCTTCTCCTCTCCTCCCTCTCTCTCCTCTCCCTCTTTCTCCTTCTCTCCCTCTCCCTCTCTCTCCCCCCTCTCCCTCCCTCTCCTTCTCCTTCTCCCCCTCCCCCTCCCTCCCTCTCCCTCTCTCTCCCTCTCCTATCCCTCTCTCCTTCTCCCTCCCTCTCTCTCTCCCTCCTCCATTCTATCTCTCTGTTATAGCTCTTTCCAAGCACCTCCAGTGGGAGGAAACAAGACCCAACCTTGCTAGTCTCTTCTACTACTAAAAAGATCATTGTAGCTTCTACTGTTCCTTCATCCACCTAATATTGGTAACTTTTCAATAGAATTTCTGATAGGTAAACTGATATATATGGGGCTTCAAAAGTGAGAAATTATAGAAGAAACTATTTCTAGAAACATACACAGGAGAAACTTGTCTTTGTAAAAAAGACAACACAAAAGCAAAATGAAACAAACAAAAAATTCTTGCCTCTCTGACCACAATTCACTGCACTATCATAAACGTCAAGAATCTTGACTTCCTCCAAGAGGAACTGCATATGGGTCTCGGAAGACCATGGGTGTCCATCCCTTCCACCAAGAGACGAGGATGCTCTTTGGTCCTGTTCCTTAAATTATATTTTGCCTGATCGCCCACCTAACCTTGCAATTCCTCAGGAAGACAGAACTTTGGAAGCTTACTTTGGTATCTCAGATCTCTTAAGGGAGCATTCAGATTAGTCTCTCATCTCTCAGCCCCTCTCTTGTCCGAATTCACCAGGTTGCCATTGTATCAGCATCATGTCTAGTAGAGATAATTTGTTAGTAAACATCTCCTTTACTTTCATGATACTTTAGTGTAAAAGCTTATGATGAGGCAGAAAAATTGATCAAGCAGGAAATTTGGCTCCAGACTATTAAGCCACATGGTCCCACTAAAGAAAATGATTGATTTCCGTACACTCTTTTGTTAAATGTGTACCTTACCTTGACATGTTTATTCGTTCCCATTCTTGTGCAAAGCAAGAAATGGCCATACTCCAATGATTCAATAAGCCATGCTTTGGGACTGCTGGTTTTAGATCATTGTACCATATTATAGCTACAACCTGGTATTACAACCTTGTGTGGTTTCCCGTGAGGAAGTTTCCACTTTGTTTTGAGCACAGATTCCCAGAGATGGGCATCCATTCTTGCACTACATTAATGAGTAGGCCTAGAATTGACCTTGGGAGCTGGCAAAGTACTGCTTCCATAGGCTTATTATGCCTCACAGTCTGTACCTGAATAATGAGAAACAACACATTCAATTAATTTTTAAGTGTGTGGCAGTATACCTTACAGCCCAACCAATTTGACAACCCAGTAAATTACATTATAATGAATGAAAACAAACAAACAATGATCAATGGAGTTAGATTTTTTTTTTATTAAACTTTTTAAAAGGCAAGAATTTCTTAAATGTTGACTAAGTCATACATGGGAAAGACATGTGAGAGCTGTGGTGTAACATGTTACCTGTCTGAAAAGGTTTTTAGTGTCAGATTTGAATTCAGAAAGATCTGGTTTAATTCTATGTGTAACCTATGGAAAGTTTTTTTTTTTTTTCCCAGATTTCACTCTCGCCATCTTTAAAATGGAGGCGAAAGGGCTGCTTCCTCACCTGTTTTTCTGGGACTTTAGAGAGGACTAAAGGCTAAAATAACAAAGAGCATCCAGCCTAAGAAGCAATAAATGGAAAAAAAAATGACATTTTAGGGACGCCTTGTGCTGAGTGGCAACCCCCTATGTTTCACACAAAAACCATGCACATAAAAGGAACACACAACAGAGAAAGCATAAAATACAATGTTTCTCATTAGTGCCTATGATCTCTTGGCTTATCCACTGAATTACCTTCCTTAAATGGTTTACATCACCTAGTTTCTCCTTTTGTAAATATTTGCAAAAGCTTTAGATGATTACATCCCCCCCCCACCCCAAATAAGCTTGTTTCTGTTGACGAGACACATCAGGGCTGGTTATATAAATTCCATCAGCATTTGTTCACTTGAGCTTGATAAGCTTATTCTACATCTGATTTGCCTCAAATCTAGATGTTCAAGATCCTTCCAAAAATGTCTCATATATTTTTTTTCTTACAAGTTTTTCACCCCCTGCCACCATGCGCAGCTCTAGAATTCTTCAGTTTTACTTATAGAAAATAAGCTATAGCGTTTAAGCTTCCCAAACTCCTGGCAAAATCTCCACGGGGGTCTGTGTCCACCAGAAGCAGACCTTGGTGAGTGCAAAGCCCAGATTCATCCCAGTTTTCTAAGTTCAAGTTCAGGAGATTCTCTTTAGAATGTCTGTACCAGTCGCACCTGAGAGGTGAAGTCCTGACTGGTTACTGTTTAAGAAATCTCTTGTGGGAGTTCCCGTCATGGCTCAGCAGAAACGAATCTGACTAGCACACATGAGCATCCCTGGCCTTGCTCAGTGGGTTAAGGAGCCGATGTTGCCGTGAGCTGCAGTGTAGGTCGCAGAAGCAGCAGCTCAGGTCCCGTGTTGCTGTGGCTCTGGAGTAGGCCAGCATCTACAGCTCCAATTTGACCCCTGATCTGGGAACCTCCATATGCAGCGGGTAGGGCCCTAAAATGACCAAAACAAACAAAACAAAACAAAAAAAAAGAGAGAGAGAGAGAAAGAAATCTCTTGTGGAATAAATATTAAATTCTTCATGTATGATCACTCTCTTTTTATATATGACAATTTTAATAGTTGAAGTGGCAAGGAAACTAAGTCAGTTGCTTGTAATTTATAGTGTCTTTTATTTGAGAATGGAAAGCTGACTCATGTAATGAACTTTGATGATCTTTGACTGTAAACTCATATTTATTTGATTTTAATCTATAGGATTCTTCTGTGCTGAAATCTGCAATGCTTTCCTCCAGAGTATTCATTTGTTTCTATACGTCTGCAGTTTAAGAAATGGAACCAAGATTTCCTGCGGTGGTGCAGTGGGTTAAGAATCCAAGGGCAGTGGCTCCGGTGGCTGTAGAGGTCCGGGTTCGATCCCTGGGTTAAAGAATCTGGTGTTGCCACAGCTGTGGTGTAGATTGCAGCTATGGCTCTGATTCAATTCCTGGCCCGGGAACTTCCATATGCTATGGGGATGGACATAAAAAATAAAAAAAAATAAAAACAAAAGAACCCACGAAATGGAACCATTTGCTCTGCACTAAAGATCTGGTTCTAATTTTTTGCCTGCCACATGAAAATGTACACCCTCTCCCTAGATTTCACCCTTACCATCTTTAAAGTGGGAGAGGGGGCTGGGTGCTCATCTTCCCAACGTTATAGAGGAGTCTCAGCTTCAGTTCACAATCTAAGCTCTTCGATTTTTGCCTTTCATCTGTTACGCTGTGCTTGTCTTCTGTCACCAAGGAAAATTCTGCATCCTCTTTGCTTACTTCAGTTTCAACTCATTTTGGTTTTTGTTCACGTCAGACTTTCTTTTGTTTTGGTGGGATATTTTTAAGCTGATTTCACCTGCTTTGAATGTACCAATGCATCGCCATGTCTGTTTGATCTAGGCCTTGGTTGGGTAGGAAGATCCTTCAGGGAGTACAACCAATTAGTCATGCCGACTAACAATTTTTGAGGAAAGTAATGCTTTTTAACATAAAGCATATGAAGCACGAGTAATGGAAAATTTTATTTGGATGAGTTAAAACGCATTAAATAAGGAATTACTGTCGGGGGGTGGGGTGGGTTCTGGCAATACTATAAAGAAAATGAAAATGCAAACCACAATCTTGAAGGAAAAAATTGTACCTCATCAAACTTTCCGTAGAGAACAATTGCCAATTTCTATAAATCAATCCTATTAAAACAGCAACAAAATTAAAGAGAAAAATGAGGAAAGAACTATACAAGCATATTATGTAAAGAGAAACTGAAAGTGTAATAAACACTTGGAACATTCTTTGGTCCTTTATTACCTAGGAAAATGTAAATTAAAATGCTTCCTGGAGAAAGATATTACTTTCTGACATTCTGATTTCAGCCTTCACCAAGTGATTAACTTTGACCAACAGAATATGAGCAGAAATGGCCTGTGTCATCACTTCCAAATAGAAACTTTAAGTGCCAGTATTTAAAAAAATATCTATTTATCTATATATCGATATATGTATGTACGTATATATACTTGCTCTGCTACGAGATTAGCAATGTTTTAAATGAGGGCTGCATCATTAGCATGATTCTTGGATTAAAGGTGATTTGGACAAGAGTCATAGCCAGCCTCAGGTGGACATACAGCATTAGAACTAAAGGAAAACAAAAGACTTTTGATCTAAATTGTTGAGACTTGGAGTTATTACTTCAGCATATCCTAGCCTCCACTGACTGATTTAATACACAGATAAACATTTAGATATACATATAATGAACATGTATTAGACATCTAGCAAAACCTTTATGAGATATTTCTAGGAAGACACTTAACGATAGCACAAAATAGACAATAAAGTAGAAACAACCCACACGCATTGACAGAAAAATGCATTGTAATATTTTACAGTGGGAGCTTCAACTTCGTCCACTTTGGAAAACAGTCCAGAGCTGTGTGAAACACAGCTTGGAGTTACCTCCATTTCTCCTTGCAGAGGACAAGGGATCTGGGGGGGGTTATACACCAGTTACTTTCAGTTACTGGCTTAGGGCTATTCTCAAAGGTTGATAACAGTTGAGGATTTCGGGCTGATCAAGCAGGTGGCAAAGCAGACCATGGGCACCAGGAAATGAATATCTAGCATATGGAAGTTGGGCCAGTGTTTTCTAGAGTGACTTTTTGGGGAAAACATTACAGAGCCAGCTAACTCAGATCATAAGTTATACATGTGCAAAGTTAGAAATGAAAATAGATAAATAACCACAGCTATAGAAAAAAGCATATGATGAATTTAATCAGATCTATGCAAAGTGAGGAGAGAATATGAGTAAAAGGGTAATTTTCCAGGAAAATATAAATTCTAAGATTTATTTAAGGAAAAAGAAAATATAGGCAGACCTATATGCCACATAAATTGGAAAGTTTTCAAGAAAAGAAAAAAACTCTACAAAAGAGAGTTTACTCAAATTTTATGATAAATTAGTCTATCAAACTTCTGAATAAAAACAACCAATGTAATTTAAAGTGTCTTTAAAAAATATTTAGAGTCTAACCCTAGAACATTGTCTTATAACAGACAGTGAGTAAGTAAAATAGCTTGGTACTTGGTACTTGAGTACGAATTAATGAAGAACTCAATGCTAAAAAAAAAAAGAGTCCAAATATATACTTATAAAATCTGCATATTTATTGTAAGACTGACTTCTTATTGAAACAACATACTTAGATCCTTACCTCAAGGCTTACACAAAAATAAATTCCAGTTGAATAAAATATTTCAATTAAAATGTAAATCATTACCAGTAAAAGAAGAAAATGTTTAAGAATATAGGAGGCTTGCTTACAAGTTATAAAATTCATAATTCAGAAAGAAAATATTTATTTATTTATTTATTTTTGTCTTTTTGCTATTTCTTGGGCCGCTCCCACGGCATATGGAGGTTCCCAGGCTAGGGGTCGAATCGGAGCTGTAGCCACTGGCCTACGCCAGAGCCACAGCAACGCGGGATCCAAGCCGCGTCTGTGACCTACACCACAGCTCACGGCAACGCCGGATCGTTAACCCACTGAGCAAGGGCAGGGACTGAACCCGCAACCTCATGGTTCCTAGTCGGATTCGTCAACCACTGCGCCACGACGGGAACTCCCAGAAAGAAAATATTTTAATGTGCTAAACGTAAGAAATTTAAATGCATTTTTATAAAAAAATGAATTACAACCATAAAGTAAAATGATAAACATTATGAAAATTTGTTTTTACCACATCTAGAACATGCATTGAAATGAATATTTATTTAATATTCCTTTAACTTATGTGTTGATTAATAGACTAATAACCCAGTAGAAAGATGTGCAAAGTAAAGGACAGGACAATAAGCAAAAATTTTAAAAGGATGCTCATATGAAAAACAAATTCCAATTTACTCATTAAAACAATAAAGCAAAGGTAAATTAAATGAAACTAATAGCGATATACACAGATTTACAGATAGCAGTTTCATTAACACACAATATTGGTGACGATGAAAGGAACCAGACATTCTCATACATTTTTGACAATGTGTAAATTGGTGCTGCCCTTTAAATTAGTAATCATCTATTGAAATTTATTGAAGTACTAGAAAAATCCTAAGTAGTCATTGGTAAGAGGTCAAACTATGGAAAGTGCATCCATGCAACAGAATACTATACAGCTATGAAAAGAAATGAGTGAAGTCCATATGTGCTGCTGTAGAGTCCTATCCAAAGAATTTTATTATGAGAAAAAAATCAATGAGAAGAATAAGGGTACAATTCTGATGTTTTTAACATGTGAGTGTACATATCAATATTAATTGAACGATCTGCATCAACTACCCACTCTTGTGATGCACTGTCAAACCAAATAACGCAGCATCACCAACGCATAATCTAAGGACACTCATAATTGGAAGGGATGCAGGAAAATCAAAATCAAAGGTGGCAAACATTCATTAGATATAAATACTAAAAGTGGTTGTCCCTGAATAAGGAAACTAGTAAGTAAAACAATGAAAAGGTATCCAATTGTTGTTGTTGAATCTTTCACACAATAAAAAAAATTGTGCCATGAATATTTATTTCTATAGCATTCATGACTTGGAAATAAATAAAAGCTACAGAAATAACACATGGCACCTTTAATCCAAAACATGAATGACTTGACTCAAAGGTGAGAGATCAGTCCTGGAGGCTGATAAAAGCAAAAATCAGCAAGCTACAGAAAGACAAGTAGGAAATCTAACAACTAAGTGTCTTTAGCCAAAATGTTCTGGACAGAATGGCATTTTCGCTGTGCACATTTCTGCAATGAGTGGGCACTAAAACTGAGCAAGGCCCATGAACAATTCTCTCACCTTTGTACCACAACTCCAGGTAGAGACAGTGATCAGACAAAGGCAGAGCATCTACCCTTGCTGGACCACTCTGTGATCTGGAGAGGAAGGACAAGGGCCCTGTGGCATTTATACCTGGATCCTGGATGCTACACATCCCTAATATTACATACAACTGGAGACCCCACTAAAATGAATTTGGGATTATATACGCAGAGAGAAACAAATCAACAAGTACAATTATTTTTCGCAAGTACAAAATAAAATACTGTTAAAAATACCTTCATCAATTTCTGGAACACCATTCAGTTTTCTGCAGAATGGTCTCGTTGGATAGCTTCATGGACCTAGACCTCTGAATCCTTGAGTGATTTCTACCTTGGAATCTATCCTAGAGTCAACAGTAACCACACGGATGTAGTCAGAGAGCAGGCAAAACATCCAATGCACTTTACCCAAAGCTCTTTACCACATTAATCTCTTTATCCCACAGAGATAATGTTTTGGAATAACGTCTGGTGTGATTGTCACTCTTTTTGGTTTCACGCTGTTCTGATTGTTTCAAAAAAAAAATCTTTTTAAGCGATAGAAGCCTCAATATTCCCTTAATCTTTAGCGTCATGGATGTTACTTATTTGGGAGAATTCTCCTCCCTCAGTGAATGTTTGCTGAATTTGTGTGTGTTCTGTTAATTCACAGAGCCATTGTTTCGCTTATGATTTCCTGTGATGATATATCCTTTAGCAGGGATTTTCAGCCTCCTGATCTCCTGGGGCGCTTGCGTTTCCAAGTAGAAAAATGTCTATGGGAAATAGGGTTCACTTGTTTTTCTAGCATTCTATTTCCCCACCTGAAGCCAAGGTATTGGATTCAAATGTTTGCCACTTCCTGTTTCAAAGCAGGATTCTCAGAACTACGTTTTGTTTTTCATTCAAATGGCCAAAAAGATGTGGAGATAAGACACAAGGCAGTCAGGGCTGAAGCTGCCTCCCAGCCTCTTCCCCTTCCAGCTGTCATTGCTGTTTCCTACTGTTGAGAACCTGGAAAATTGCTCAAGCTCCCTGAACCCCAGAATACTCATCTCTCAGTAACTGAGGATATCAGAGTTTCCTGGCATGTTAAAGATCTGTCTCTGCAGCAGCTAGGGTCCCTGCTGAGACATGGGTTCGAATCCCAGCTTAGCACAATGGGTTAAAGATCTGGCATAGGTCACAGATGTGGCTCTGATTTGATCCCTGGCCCTGGGAACCTCCACATGCCTGGAGTGTGTCCAAAAAATAAATAAATGAATAAATAAATTGAGGATATCCTTAGCTCTTATCAGGCTGTGGTGAAAAAGGAAATGAGGTTACTACATTAAAAAAAAAAAAAAAAAGCTTTCTCTTTGTGGCTCAGCAGTTAACGATCCCGACTAGGACTCATGAGGATGCGGGGGGAGGGTTGGATCCCTGGCCTCACTCAGTGGCTTAAGGATCTGGCCTTGCTGTGAGCTGTGGTATAGGTCACAGACGTGGCTAGGATCCCGAGTTGCTGTGGCTGGGGTGTAGGCAAGGCGCTATAGCTCCGACCAGACCCCTAGCCTGGGAAACCCATATGCCGCAGGTGCAGCCCTAAAAAGCAAAGCAAAGCAAACAAACAAAGCTATTTGCCTTGTAGAGAGTATCCAATAAACATTCAATATTGTTATTATTTCAAATATGAATATTCATGGGCAAGCTAGCCTGCAGGATACGTGTGTGGTACATGGGATAAAGTAAAAGTGGCCTGGGCCGGGGCCGTCATAAAGGATGAAGAAGGGCTGTGGATTGATTAGCCATCAAGAGGATACGGGGAGCCCACGTTACTCACCTGGAAAACTCAAATTGAAAGGCGGCCAGAACATTTCTTCCTCATGCTCTGTCCTCCTCTCCAAGGTCACGGCCCTGGTAGTCCCTAAAGCTTGACAAAAGTAGGCGAAGAAACTGTCATTGCCACCATCTTACGCTGCATATGCATTCGGAACACATCACCTAGAGCCAAAATATCCAGTTTCTAAGTTTGCTCTTAAATCATTTAACGGAGACCAGAAAAATAAAGAAAGGTGACCAGATTTTAGAGACGCACGTGGCAGCATGCCTCTCATACCATGTGCGATTTCAACAACAAGAAGAACAACAAAAGTTTAGAAATGAGTTGTGTGTGGGAGCAGTGCAAAGCCGATTCTGTACGGGGCAGTGCCCTGCTTCCCACCCCAAGCTCACCTCGCCCATCCTTCACTGCCCCCTAGTGGATGAGACGGACATGACCTGGGGCAATAACTGCTGGCCAGATACACTGCTTTGATTTTAGGGCAGAAACTTGTCTGCAGGACTTTTTATTGCGTGTTTCCTCCTTCCGCATGGTAGGTAGAAATACTAGATAGAAGACTGAATGGTGGGAAAGTCCACATATTTCTTTCTCTCATTAATTTTTCCGTTCCATTATTTTTCTCAATACAGTTTAGTTATTACATTCTAAATCTCAGACGTATTTTCTTGCACATATTAGTGACGGTTATTTTAAAGTCCATGTCCAATCATCTCAATACCTACACTGACAATGGGTTTTTTGTATTGTCTGCTTTTTTTTTTTTTTCCTATTGGTTTTGGCTGCTTGTGTTTCATTACACTGGATAATTTCATTGAATACTTGAGACAAAATATTGTTAGAGACACAGGATGATGTATTTACCTGCAGAGATAAAGCTTCTCTGATAGAAAGTGAGACTACAGGGCAGATTGCCTTGGCCCAATCAGAGACTGAGATGATTTTTGGATAAATTCAGTGTTGGGGAGTCCTCATCTCTTTTGGGTTCCTTAACAGAAATCCTAGGGTTTTCAATAGGACATTCCCCAGCATAGCGAGGCAATGAAGAGTTCTGATGGGTTTTTTAGCCTCTGTCTGTCCATTTCTGCCAATTTGGTTTCTATTCCTCTTACCCAATGCCATTCAGAAATGAGTAAATGTTTTTGGGTATGAACAATGAAGAATGTGTATTCAGCTCTCTAATCTTGTCTGGAATCTTGGCTGCTAGAACTCTGGATGTCTTAAGAGCCAAGAAGTCCACATTCTCCCTCTCCAGCCCCATCACTGCCATGCCTACACTTTCTAGTATATCTGTTATCCTGTACCTTCAAGAACAGCAGATACCTCTAGAGGAAAATATATGCAGCACGAGGGGCTCACCTCTGTGCATTTCACTTCTGTTCAGGGTCTTACACACTCGATACATCCTATCGAGACACCAACAGCCCAGCCCTCAGGAAAAAAGATTATTTTACCATTATGATAGCCTGATAGGTTAGAATCAGTCTAAAAAGTCAAAAATGATTTTCTGAGAAAGTCAATTATACCCAAATGAGGGTACATAGTTCTCTGTGTCTCTGTCCTCTGGTTATTAAAAAATGCAGCAGAGGGGCGCTCCTGCTGTGACACAGTGGGATGGGTGGCATCCTGGGAGCTGCGGGGATGAGGGTTCCATCTGCAGCCTGGCGCAGTGGGCTGGGGATCCAGCGTTGCTGCAGCTGTGGATTACATCACAACTGTGGGTCTGATCTGATCCCTGGCTGGGGAGCTCCATGCACTGTGGGGCAGCCAAAAAGGGCCAAATAAATAAATAAATAAATAAAATCCCAACAATGTAGCCGAGGAACCGTGTAAACAAAACAATAGGGTTAATGGATCAGAATTTCTCAAACCTTGACACTGCTGACAACTTGGCTGGTAATTTGGGTTGTTGTGAGGGTGGGGGGTGTCCTGTGCATTGTAGGATGTTTAGCAGCCAGCATCCCTGGCTTCTATCTAGATGCCAATAGCAACCCTCCCCTAAAATTAGACAACCATAAAATATTTCCAGACTTGGCTGCATATCCTTTGAGGGCAAAATTAAACCCATTTAAGAACCAGTGGTGAAATTCCCGTCATATCTCGGCGGAAATGAATTGGACTAGTATCCAAGAGGATACAGGTTCGATCCCTGGCCTCGTTCAGTGGGTTAAGGATCCAGTGTTGCTGTGAGCTGTGGTGTAGGCTGAAGATGAGCTTCAGATCTGGCATTGCTGTGGCTGTGGCATAGGCCAGTAGCTGTAACTCCAATTCAACCCCTCGCCTGGGAACCTCCATATGCTGTGGGTCTGGCCCTAAAAATACCAAAAAGGAAAAGGAAAAAAAGAAGAACCAGTGCTATAGATTGCCCTGTTTCAGGCCATAGTCATGAGTGTAAAGTTTACATGGGTTTTCTAAGGCACAACTGCTATTGTTCACGAAGACAGGGGACAAGCAGATCTCTGTATTCTGAAGATGGTGTCCCTCTCTCTCCGTAGAATCTATGGTGGAATTAAAAAGTCCTGGGTGTTTGGTACCTACCAAGCCCTTTTCCAGGGAGCCCGGAGTGTAGGGGGAAAGACAAGCTCGCATCAAACCAGCACATCTTTTCCTGGGGTGGGAACGCCAAGAGTAGAGCTGTGTAGATAACAGACTGGAGCAGTAGTGGGGTCAGTATGAGGAACAATCAGAGGAAAAACACCAAAAGTTTTAACAGGAAGCACAGTAACAAAAGGTAGGTCGCTGAGGTTACAGGGGTTCACAGAGCAAGAAGCCAATTATTGAAGCTCGGTGTAGCTGCCCAGACAGGGGTGAGTACACAAGTAGGGTACAGTTCTTTTTTTTTTTTTTTTTTTGGAAAGCTGTGTATCTGTTAAAACTATCAAGCGGGAGAATATATACATGGTCAGAAAAATATAATTGACATTGATAAGTAAACAACAATCACCTATGAAAAATATTCCCCGTGAGATTATATATGTGTAAGAAATAAATGTAATGCATTTCTGTAGCAAATATATGTGCACAGAAATCATAACCATGTGGATATGTAAGGTAAATGGTGGCATTTTCTGAATAGAAATGCCTTTAACATTTCATCCCTTAGACTTCTCTGGGTTTTTCCAATAATTCTGCACCTAGTCATTGTCTTTATATATATATATTTTTTCAGATCTTTCCCTCTTTACTTTTTTATTTATTTATTTATTTATTTGTCTTTTTAGGGCCACACCTGTGGCATATGGAGCTTCCCAAGCTAGGCGTCAAATTGGAGCTGTAGCCTCCAGCCTATGCCACAGCCACAGCAGCATCACATCTGAGCCACATCTGCAACCTATATCACAGCTCACAGCAACACCAGATCCTTAACACACTGAGCAAGGCCAGGAATCGAACCTGCATCCTCATGGATAGTAGTCAGATGTGTTTCCGCTGAGCCACCAGGGGAATTCCTAGTTGTTGTCTTTTGATTAAAGATACACTTTAGGAGTCTCTGCTGTGGCACAGCAGATTAAGGATCGGCATTGTTGCAGCCATGGTTTAGGTCATAGCGGTGGCTCAGATGTGATCCCTGGCCCAGGAACTTCCATTTACTGTGGATGTAGCGCGTACACACACACACACACACACACTTTATGTGATAACAAATATTAGCAAGGATTGAGGAGCAGTGTTAATGTCACCGCATGAATAAGAATAGTATAGTTCTCCCTGAGGATCAGGAACTTTTAAAGATAAGAGGGCTAATGTCAAGTGATATTTGTTCTTTGGTTGTTTCCTCTGTTGGGTAACTTCTCTGAGTTGTGTATAGTTGCCATGTAGAAGCTAAATCCAAAGCGATGATCAAATTACAAAGTGGTTAAATTTTATTTATTTTTTCATTTGTAGACTAGTTTCTTTCTTTTACTTATTTTTTAATTAGCTCTGCTTCATGAGGGGAAAAAATTAACTAAGTGTCTATAAATAGTAAGGTTAGGTATACGTGTGTATTGAATAATTTCTGAGTTAGTTAATAAACTCTACGGTGTGGTAGAATTAGTCTGTCTCCTCGAATCCTCACTAAATTGCAAGTGGAATCTTAGCATTCCCATTCTGCAAATGAGAAAATAGGTTAAAATAACTTGTTTTAATTACCCTACTAATCAGTGCCAGGGTCAGGATTTGGACCAGGTTTGGTCTGAATTGAAATCCCAATCTTTGTCTGCTTTATCATGTTGCCTCCTAAGTAAGAAGGAAAAAAAAATGTGACTTGAATTCATTTATGCATTTTCAACCTCTTCTAGGAAGGAAAAAAAAAAGCATTTATTTTCTGTCATCCTTTAAGCCCAATGACAAGCTTCAAATTTCATTTCTTTTCCTTTAGGCCTTTAAAGGGACAATTATAGTGAGCCCAGTGTCGATGTCTTAGGCTTAAGCATTCAGCACAGCCTACTCATTTGATCTGCAAACTCCATCACTGAAGAGTGAAAGTCATCAAATTTCATTTCTTATAACATTAGTTTAGAAAGACGTTTTCCCCTCTTACCGGTTAAATTGTCTTTTACTTTGTAAACTGTTTCTATTTTTCAACAATTACATTACAATGTGTTCAATTTTAACTGCCCTGCTGCTCAATCCTTTATAAACCCAAATAAAGAAATAGTTGCATAACCAAGAATCATCAAAAAGTGAATAAAAAGCAGATACTGCTTCAGATGACTCTCCATTTGCCAAGGACACAAAAGCAATTCAACACTTTATTTTTTATGTCTATTATTGCATTTGTCTTTTGTTTACCTTGACACAAGTGGAAGCCTGATAGCATCTGTCACCCTCCCACAATTTAATTACATATTCCATATCTTTATTCCTGCTTGGCAATGTCTTTGCTCACTTGGATCTACCTTAGCCTCCACTTCCAAGTTCATCTTGCCTGATTTTTGTAATTAAGTGAGCGGCAAGCTAGCTACCTCCATCCCTAAATTGAACATTTCATAGGTTTAAAGCACTTCTAATAAACTCCTCCGAGTCTGAACCAGCCTTAGTTGCTCATCTTCCTCTGATGACTCGATTATCTCCTCAGGGGGGAATCTGTTCAATACCAAGAATTACCTTTCCTCCATGGGGGAGGTACTTGAAATGATGACTCTAAAACCCTCCTTCTTGCGCTCTATGTCTTCAATGAATAATTTACATTTGTGACAATCTGTTTTCTCTCTTTCCTGACTCTTCGTGTTGAAAACCATGGAAAGGATATATACCATCTATGCTGAATGCTGCCTGCTGCCTGTGGCCCTATCTTTGCCCCTATTGTTTTAAGCTTATTCTTTTCCTATTCGAGTATTTGTTATTAAAATCCACAGACACTTTTAAGAAACAATCATAGAGCATGTTTTTCCCTATAGCATTCACTTTTCCTAATAGGGAATTGTATAATGACAACTGTATGAAAGAAAATGCGTAAAATGATACATACGCTCTGCTCTAAACTCTGTTATTGGTAGATGACTCATCTAATATGCAGTTGTGCAAAATGATGGAGACAGTAAAAGATCAGTGGTTGCCAAGGTTGAGGGGATAGAATAAGGAGGTGAAGCACAGAGGAATTTTAGAGCAGTGAAAATATACTGTGGGATCCTGTGACCATGGATAAATGCCATTATGTATCTGTTCAAATCATAGAATGTACATCAGCAACAGTCAACACGAGAGTACACTATAGACTGTGGGTGATTATGAAGTATCATAGTAATTAATTCATCAGTTCATCAGTTGCAAAAAAGGTACACCCTGTGGGGGATGTTGGTAAAAGGGAAGGCTAGGTATATGCCAGGTCAGGAGGTATATGAAAACCCTCTGTAGCTTCCCCTCAAATTTACTAGAAGCTAAAACGGCATTAAATGTAAAGTCTTTATTTTTAATTTTTATCTTTCTCATGTTATGGCCACCCCTGCAGCATATGGAAGTTCGTGGGTCAGGGATTAAATGAGTTGCACCTGCAACCTATGCTTCAGCTGCGGCAATGCCAGAGCCTTTAACCCACTGCACTGGGGCAGGGATCAAACCTGCACCTCCGCAGGGACCCAAGCGGCTGCAGTTGGATTATTAACCCATAGCAGGAATGCAAAGATTTTATTTATTTATTTATTTATTTATTTATTTATTTATTTATTTATTTATTTATCTGGTCATGCCTGAGGGATGTGGAAGTTCTGGAACCAGGGACCGGACCTCCACCACGGCAGCAACCCGAGCCACTGCAGTGACAATACCAGATCTTTAGCCCAATGAGCCACAAGGGAATTTCTAAAGTCTTTTTCTTTTTAATACATAGAGCATACCTGCAGTACTATTCAAAATTCTATAGTGACATAAATAAAATAAAGTGAAATCAAATCAAATAATATTCAAGAGGAATATAGAAATTATTTGAAGTCACACAATACATTTGAAGCATCTCTATTTTATGTACAAATGATACCCTATCCATTTGCCATTTTTATTACATATCATTAAATCTGATAAGTGATATATATTGCTAAATCTCTTTTCTTACCTTGCTCTAAATAGAGTAGGTTGCTCAGAGATCTCTTTTTTGGGTGGAAGGGTCAATCAGATGTAAAGGAGGAGAATCAGGAGTTCCCACTGTGGCACAATGGGATTGGTGGAGTCTTGGGAGCACTGGGGTGCAGGTTCAATCCCTGGCCTGGCACAGCGGTTTAAAGACCCAGCATTGCTGCATCTGAGGCTTGGATTTGATTCCTGGCCGGGGAACTCCAAATGCTGAGGAATGGCAAACAAACAAACAAACAAAAAAAAGATACTGGATGAGTTAGGGGCTACAAAGAATGTATGATGTGCCCTCTACTCTAAAGTGGCTTATGGTCTAAATAAAGATAGGCAGTAAGACAATAAAAATATATATTATGCAAAGAAAAGGATTCTATAGTTGTACACCAACAGTCCATGTTTTAGATACGAAAAGAGATTTTGTTTAAAACATTTTCTTTTGGAGTTCCCATCGTGGTGCAGCAGAAATGAATCCAACTAGGAACCATGGGGTTGCAGATTTGATCCCTGGCCTTGCTCAGTGGGTTAAGGATCTGGCTTTGCCATGAGCTGCGGTGTAGGTTGCAGATGCAGCTGGGATCTGACGTTGCTGTGGCTGTGGCTGTGGTGTAGGCTGGCAGCTATAGCTCCGATTAGACCCCTAGCCTGGGAACCTCCATATGCTGTGGGTGAGGCCCTAACAAGACAAAAAGACAAAAAAAAGAAAAACAAAGAAAAAAACCCTCTTTGTTTCATACAAGTACAGTTGCCTTGTTTCTATCTTGATGTACAGAGTTGAAAATTATTCTATTTCTCTATAATGTCATTTAAATAGAAGTGCTTATTATTAGAATAAACCTGTGTATTTTCTAGAATGACTCTTGGGTTTAGAGTCTCATCCTATTGGGCTTTTCGCTGGAGGCCTACCAGGTCCTGTGCTTGCCCAGCTTTAAGGCTGAAGAAACAGCCTGGAGTCAGCGACAGAGACATCAGTGGTTTAGTGGATGGGGACGCTTACACATCTGAAACAAGGGCCCGGAGAAACACCCACCCCATGTGTTGGACGGGGTGGAGGTGGGGGGCAGGGGATGAACAGAAAGCAGGAGAACACCCACTTTGAGTGGCCTGACCATACACACCCCAAACCCTATTTGATGGTAAACAGTTATGTAAAACTGGATATTTATTTTGGGGTCTTTGATTATTATTACATCCTTCTGCTCAAAACCCTCCACTAGTTCCCTATTGCTAATAATATGCACATGCCTTAGGCAGGCATTCAATTCCTCTAAAATTCAGGCCCATCCTTCCTTTTTTTAAACATATCTTCCACTCCTGCCTCCCCTGAGCCTTGTTGTTTCAGCTAAACAGAGTTTTTCCTTGTGTTCAGGTCATGCTCAATTCTGTTCTTGTATTTTCCTCCCCTGCTTCTTCTCTCTGGAGTGTATCACCCTACAATCACATATTCATATGGTTTCCATCCTTAGCTTGACCAACCCCAATATCCTGTCCATTCCATTGGGAGTCATTGCTTCCTCTGAAACCTCATGGCACTTAAAGGGTGGCCCTGCCACTTGCACCACAGCTCTCTAGGGTAGGAACCACACCTCTCATGATAGACAATGAGATTCTTTTCTTTTTTTTTTTTTTTTTTGTCTTTTTGCCTGTTCTAGGTCCGCTCTCGTGGCATATGGAGGTTCCCAGGCTAGGGGTCTAATCGGAGCCATAGCCACCGGCCTACACCAGAGCCACAGCAACGCAGGATCCGAGCCACATCTGCAACCTACACCGCAGCTCATGGCAACGCCGAATCGTTAACCCACTGAGCAAGGCCAGGGATCAAACCCGCAACCTCATGGTTCCTAGTCGGATTCGTTAACCACTGCACCACGACAGGAACTCCAGACAATGAGTCTCTTGAGGGAAGGGTCTAATTTACGGCTGTTTCTTCCTCACTGCCCCACACATCCAATGGGGACTCATATGTGTTGAATGAATGAAGGGATTAATTTCATTTCCCAACATCATTTCTTTGAAAGCACTGAATTGCTATATTGATTTTATTGGGTTTTCAAGTGCAAAGTCATAGGGGCTATGAAACGGATTGAAATATGAATTAACGCTCAGAATGACATGAATAAAAAGAGTGACATAAACCTATATGAAGAGCGAATCAGACCACATAGTAATCCTTTTCGTGTTTTTCATAAGAAGCACAGAAATGAGAGAGAGATACCAGATGAGGACGAAACTTCAATATTAGAATGTGTAGGAGAGAAAAAAGAACTGTCCATCTTCTCCTGATGTTCATCGTCTCTGTCCAGGAGAATCACCCTTATGTGCAAAGGCAGGAAGTTCAAGTGCATTACAGCTGAGGTTTTGAGTCAGTCTAATATAGTGAGAAAAGCACTTGAGTTTAATAAAGAGACAACCATTCAGATCCAGCTCTCTAATATCCTATCTGGAGAACTTGTATGAGTCACCTGACCTAGCTAGGTCAATTCCCATGCATAAAATGTGCATTTCAATTGAAAAATATTTCAAGCACTCATGGAGAAGATCAATAAAGATAATATTCGTCAATGTCCTTTGTATGTTATAAAACCCCAGTGCAAATGTAAGTAATTATTCCTGAAACAAAAGCTACATTCAAATCATTTATGGGTTGAAAATATTTTTTTAACAGTATTCAAGATAAATCTGGATGAATACATCTAGAGAGCTAATAATGCACAGCATAATGACTGGAGTAAGTAATTCTGTATTGTATGCTAGAAATTTGCTAAGAAAGCAGATTTCACATGTTCTCACCACACATACGCACAAATGGCAACAAAGTAAAATGATGGATATATTCATTGAATTGACTCTAGTCATCATTTTCCTACATATATGTGTTTCAATACCTCATGATGTGGGAGTTCCCTGGTGGCTCAGCAGATCTGGCATTGTCACTAGATGTGGTGTGGCTTTGATCTCTGGCCTGGGAACCTTGGCATGTTGCAGGCGCAGCCAAAAAAGACAAAAACAAAACCCCCCAAAACATCTTGTTATACCTTAAATATGTACAATTTTTTACTTTAAAAAATGAAAGAAGAAAGAAATATCCTAGTAGCTAGAGCTTGGTGTACAGAGAGACTGAAAACAACAGCAATAACATAGATTATAATAGTGATAATAATAAAAACAGCAAACATAGTAGCAGCAAATATAAGACACTTGCAACACAATAGGCATTTTTCTAAGGGCTTTATGTTGTAGTAACTTGTGTATTTGTTTTCAGATAAGTATCTTTTTATAGATTTTGCAAAAATTTTAAACAGTGTGTAATTTTTTTTATCTGTAGAATTCTTGATTTGCAGAGAAATGGTCCTTTAAAAAACATAGCACTAAAAAGAAAAAATCGGAAATGTGAAACTTAACATCCCACAGATTTTAAGATATTGAATTTAGGAGTTCCCATTGTGGCGCAGTGGAAATGAATCTGACTAGGATCCATGAGGACACAGGTTCAATCCCTGGCCTTGCTCAGTGGGTAAATGATCCACTGTTGCTGTGAACTGTGGTGTAGGTCACAGACTCGGCTCAGATCCCGCATGGCTGTGGCTGTGGCTGTGGCATAGGCCAGCAGCTACAGCTCCAATTTGACCCCTAGCCTGGGAAACTCCATGTGGCACAGGTGTGGCCCTAAAAGAGAAAAAAAAAAATGACTTTACATTGAATACATACAGGTTAGTAGGAAATAAATGACTGACAGACCCTTTTTAAATAGAGGTCTGTCTCTCAGTAGAGATTGAAAACTGTCATGATATTTAGAGACCATGTTAATTTAAAATGAGAATTAAGTTGATATTGTAGCAACACTAAATAAATAGGGAAGTTACAGGGTTCTTTAACACAAAAAGGAGGATATTGACGTATTTTGAGAAGCTTCCTTGAATCAAAGTGCTTCCTTCAGTTGCAGCCCCTGATGGATGGGCAGGGACACTCTTCTCCTGTCTTAAGTGTTAGCTTGTGTTTGTGATAATTTTCTGGTTGGTTTGATGACTTATTTCTGCAGAACAACGCTGACATCACAGTGCTGGTTCTGTCTCAGCTGAAAGTTACAGCTGTCTATACAGGCATTGTCTATACTGCATTTTGCTATCTGTCTCTTCAATAACCCTGTTTATGCTGCATTTCTCTCATTCAAACCCTCATATAAATACCACAGCCTTTCACCCTTTACAAAGGATAAGAATAGTCCTTCCATCATTGAACAGCTGGCTAGTAAGTTGTAGCTCTCTGTACTTAGTAGGAATGACAGGGAATGTAAGGGGAATTGCACAGAGTGAAGGCTTGGAAGCAGGGAGACACAGTCTCAAGTGCAGTGTCATTTCCTGAACCTCCCACGGTGTTTCATTTCCATTTTCTCACCACAATAGGGAAATAGGTGAGCACATTAATGCTCACACATTGTTGTGAGAACTGAATTTAAAAGAAAAGTAAAAAACAAAAACGTAATTTAGAGTGCTGGATGAAGATTTGTAGTAGTTGCTTTGGAAATATCTCTGATACCTTTCAGCGCTAGTTTGTTAGTTTTTTCTACCTTTAATTCCTCCTGTGGCTAAGACTAAATACCAAGATGAAAATAGGTGACAAGCCCCGATGTAGCTAATTTAAGATTCAAGAGAAGTTAACGGCTAGACTTTTGGAAATAGAATCAAAGAAAAATTCTTTTTTTTTTTTTAATTCCAGATTTCTTTATTTGGATCATGTATAGTCTTTATTTTTTTATTTTTTATTATAATTAACTTACAATTTTCTGTAAATTTCTGCTGTACAATAAAGTGATATATATATATATACACACACACACACACCCAGTCATATATATATGCACACACTCACACACACACATATTCTTTCACATATTATCTCCATCGTGTTCTATTACAAGTGATTGTACATAATTCCCGGCGCTATACAGCTTAATAACTCAGAGTGAGGTTTAGAGAATCCAGCCTTTCTGTTTACACAGGGCTTGATCCCAAATTGCAAAGATTCTATTTCAATAATGCTGTGTGGGATTCGTGAATCTATATATTCAGCCAGTTTCCTGAATGAGGCTGATGCTGTTCACCCAGGATCCATGGGCCTCATTTAAAGAAGAGAAGCTTTATGGATTTGTTCATGGAAATAATAGCCATACTCCCAAGATATCAAAACAGTGAATTAAGTCTGCTCAATGTGCAGAGTTCCCTGGTGGTCTAGTGGTTCAGATTCAATGCTTTCACCCCTGCAACCCAGGTTCAATGTCTGGTCTGGGAACTAAAAAAAAAAGAGTGTTCTCAGGTTGTGTTAATGTTTTCTACATAGAATGGTGGGATCAAAAATATGTGGGAAATAAAACAATCCACGGAGGCATCTGGGATTGCTCATTTCATCATCTTGTGCTATTTTTCAGGTGCAGAAAGAATAAAAAGAAAGTCTGATGATGAAACAGCTTCTAAACCCTGGCATTTTATCCCAGATGGTGAAAGAAGGCCTATAATACATTTTTAAAGTGTTATATATTATCATCATACCCTCCAAAGTATACAACAAAATAAATTTAAAAGTAAAGAGCTCATGCAAAAAAGCAAAATAAAAATGAAAGAATTTCAAAGTTTAAAGAAAAAGATGTATAATTGAGGAAAATATCTGTACGAAAGAAATATATATCCATTCATTCTGGTAAATGTTTTCATGCAATAAAAATTGTGTGAATAAACTATAAACTTAGAAAATATGTATAGTATATATGAAGTATTGGGTGTAATATATGAATAACTTTTATGAATCAATGGAAATTCGTGTGAGTGGCAGAAAAAAAATGGGGGAAATATAAGGATAAACATTTTTTAAATAACTGAAAATTTCCGTGTTCCCATCAAGGCGCAGCGGAAACAAATCCGACTAGGAACCATGAGGTTGCAGGGTCGATCCCTGGGCTCGATCAGTGGGTTAAGGATCCGGCATTGCTGTGAGCTGTGGTATAGGTACAGACATGGCTAGAATGTGGCATTGCTGTGGCCCTGGCATATGGCAGCCACAGCTCTGATTAGACCCCTAGCTTGGGAACCTCCATGTGCCACAGGTGCGGCCCTAAAAAGACAAAAAGACAAAAAAAAAAGAAGAAAAGAAAAGAAAAAGAAATGAAAACTTCAATAAGCATAAGAAACAGATATTTTGTCTCATTAATAACATTTGATCTTCTGAGAGGTGCTATAGAAGATAATAAAACCCATACCGGAATCTTCAGTCTTTTCTTTTTCTTTGCTACACTTAGCACAGTGTGGAAGCCGAGAAGCAAGCAAGCTTTCAAAAGTTGCTATCACCTGAGTTGAGTCCTGAAGGGTCGATAGAAGTCGGGGAGATGAAGAGCGAATGTTCTGGGGAATGACAGTCTGTGAAAGGAGCATATAAATGCATGCCCTTTATGGTTGCTGGAGTGTGAAGTGCAGGTAAAAGTCCCTGAGGCTGCAGCTGAGAGGTAAGTCCGGTGATTAAAGAGTCCTGAATGGCCTCCTAAGAGTCTGGACTTGAATGAAGGTAGGGAGACATTAAAACAAAAAACCAACAACAGAACAGAGCACAAGCAAAATGCAGGCCCTCTATGAATATCTCTTTCTTTCCTTCCTTATTCTTGCATCCACTTGTGCCATGAAAATTCATTAAGCACAATGAGAGGCATCATAATTTTCCTAATTTGAGTCTAATGACGTCTTTGTTCAAGATTCTTCCCTGTTTGTTTTTCCCACCTCCCTCAGTTAAAATCACCATTGTTAGAAGAGCTCCCACAACCCTACTCAAACTTACGTGAAAGAGGAAACCAGATACATTTGAATTAGGGGAAAACAGAAGATAAGGGGTCTAACTTTTAAGTTATGGTCTACCTTTGGTTTCAGTCTTGGAAGCTGAATTAGCTCTATGGAATGAAAGCTATCTCCTCACCCACAAAGCCTGCCTTCAACTCAACAGCCACCTGTCTCTCCTTCAAGTGTCTAGGCTATGTATATTTACCGTCCAGGAAAGATTTAGTGAACAACCTCTTGATTTTAAAGATAAAGGGAACATGCACCATGAGTGTGGAGACCTTGTAAGACTGTCCTAGTATTTACAGTGGGAAATTCTGTTTCCAGAGTGAAGAGTAATATGGATGACTCTTGAGTTACCCCATCTTATAAGAAAACATTTGCATGTGGAACTAAAACTGCTGAGAACTAAGAACTCCAACTCCTACCCTGTGAGCCAAGCTGAACATGAAGACAAGGAGAGTACACTGGGTTGTACGATGCTCAGTGAAAATAATTCCTGTGAAAGTCCAATATAAACTTTAAAATACTACGAAAATGCTTAGAAATGATGTACCATTTGAGGGTTCTTACCCCTACATCTTACTCCAAAAAAACCTTGAGATCACTATTAGTCTTTTGTTCACCTAGCAGTATTACTGGCTTTGAGATGTTATTTCCATCCCAGCTATAGCGTTGTTAAGTCATGGAGCCCATATGCTGTCCCTTAGACCTTGACACAGAATCGTGGTGAGAAAACCTGTGGCACCATAATGGTTTTGGTGATGGTGACGATGAGAAAATTCATGTGAGACTCAAACCTACGTCCTTAGGGTCATTAGTTTAATACCATACATAACTGTCAACATAGTTTATACATTTAAAAATGTAAATGCTTGGTGATTCCAACATGGTCACAATTAGCAAGTCTCATCCCAGTGCCAGGAAAGAGAGAAGACTGCGTTTGGTCCACTAGAGGGTTCACAGCAGTCAAAGACATGAAGATGGCAGGGCCAAAGTCAGGTTTTGATCAATGTATCTGTGATTTGGAATCCTGTGCATTAAAATTCAAGCTTTACAATTCTGAACTCCTAGGTTGTTTTTTTTTCTACCTTTGTTGCACATAGAAATATGCCTCACAATGCATTTCTCTGGGCTCAACTTTAAAAAAATATATATGTATAGATTACTATGGACCATTATTATGGATTATGGAATGGATGTGTAGTATCAGAGAAAACCATTTCTTTCTAAATGATTATTTGACTTTTAAAGATAATTTGACCAAGTGAAATAATATTCTAAATTAATAAATCCCTAAGGTTAAACACATTTTTCTTCCTAACATGTCCTACCAAACTAGATCACAGAATATTACTTTAAAAATGTACTAACAGTTACAGTTTGATATATTTTTTTTAACTTTGCTTCATTTAAAGTCATAAAAAGACGGGTGTGAAGTTTATTTATTTACTTATTTTTAAAATTTTTTTTGTTTATTTGTTTTTTAAGGCTTCACCCATGGCATATGGAGGTTCCCAGGCTAGGGGTTGAATTGGAGCTGCAGCCGCTGACCTAAACCACAGCCACAGCAATGC